>NC_081756.1:27234420-27364420 GCF_963082965.1 Carassius carassius | reverse complement strand
AAAAAAACTCTTATATATGATGATGTTGAAAACAGTGAAGTATATTTTTTTCAGGTTTCTTTGATGAATAGAAAGTTCAGAAGAACAGCATTTATATGAAATAGAAATCTTTTGTAAAATGATGTCTTTATCATTATTTATGATCAATTTAAAGAATCCTTGCTAAATAAAAGTATTAATTTCCATATTTTTTTTCCCAAAAAATAAAAATCATACTGGCTCTAAGCTTTTGAATGATATGGTGTATAATGTTGCAAAAGCTTTTTATTTCAAATAAATGCTGAATTTTGGATCCTTCTATTCATCAAAGAATACTGAAAAAAATTTACGCATATGTTTTAAATATTGATAATCAGCAAATCAGCATATTAGAATGATTTCTGAAGAATGTGACTGAAGACTGGAGTAATGATGCTGAAAATACAGCTTGGATCACAGGAATAAATTACATTTTAAAATATATTCAAATAGAAAACAGTTATTTTAAATAGTAAAAATAGTTCACAATATAACTGATTTTGCCGTATTCTGGATCAAATAAATGCAGGCCTGGTGAGCAGAAGATACTTCTTTAAAAACATTAAAAATCTTACTGTTATAAAACTGTTGACTGGTAGGCTATATAGATTACAGACATTTTATATTGTAATGTTTTATATTATATTGTAATGGCAGCAAAATGGATATATATATATATATATATATATATATATATATATATATATATATATATATATATATATATAGTGTAATTTCTGTCCCCCTCACTTCTGAAAAGATGGCTATAACCCTGGCACCAGACCCCTATACTCTGCCCACTCATTCGCAGTTCTGATCACCTGTACCTGTGTCATGCAATCAGCAAAGACTATATAAACTGCTCAGCTCTGTTCACTCTTTTCTGGTCTCGCTGATCCTACCTGAATGCTACCCGACCACTTACCTGCATGGACTTACCTTCTGTCCAATATTCATCTGAATCCAACCTCTGGGTTTGGCTCACCAACACCAGTACATCCAAACCAGCACAGATAAATACAGTTATTCACTGAAATACCTCAGTATTGCTCTGTTGAACAATCACTTACCTGCTATCTACATGTATCTGTCAAAACCTGCAATAAACCTGATGTTTGGGTTACCTTGTTGCATTCTTCTGTTTTATGACAGTTGACCAGACCAAACATGCAACATGAAGCCACTTTCAGTGCTCATTTTGCTGACTTTTCACTCACTTCATCAAGCACTTCAACCAACCGTCACCATTCCTTCACCGTCTGCCTCTGCCAGTCCAGCGACCTACTTAGGAGAGGTGGAAGATTGCAGCAAATTCCTGCTACAATACTTAAAAAAAATTTTATGCAGATATGCCAATAATCATCCTAAAATCACATACATAATTTCCCTGTTATCTGGATGAGCTTTGTAGAGTGCACATGCTATGTGGGATGCCAATGAACCAGTTACCAATTTGCTGATGGCATATTCCATGCATTTTAAAGACGTCTTAGGACAGACTTAGCACACTGTCTGTGCATGATCAACTCTACTGGCTCCATCAAAGGAGATCTACTTTCACAGGATATGCTCTTCAGTTTCACACTCTGGAAACCGTCAGCGATTGGAATGTTTTAAACTCCAACATCTGTCAACAAATTGAGATCTATGACGACATGATTAAAACATTTCATCCAGCAATTGATTAAAATCTTACAGCGACTCACTGCCTGCTCCTTGGATCAACCAGCACTGCATCCTCTGCCAACCAAAACATCTGTCGACCCTCCAGCATCAAAAAACTCGCAAATTAATTCAACTCGCCCATCCAACACAGAGCAACAATGGCAAATTGACAAGCTTTTATCCCTATATAATGGGTTAGAGGAACACATGCCCTGATTTGTTCAGTTAGACCTCCACGCCTAGTGGTGAGTACTATCCATATAGCACCTTTGATGTCCTCGCTTGCCCATTTTGGCTAACTGTATCAAAACTGTGAAAAGAACCATCTTCAAGTCTGTTAAACCTAAGTCTGCTCCTTCTCATGTCAATGTGTGCTCCACATCCATTGAGACACCTCCAAACCACAAGAGATTCCTCCAGAATACTGGGTTTTCCAGGATGTCTCCAGTAAGTAACTGTTGACCAAACAGCAGCCCTGGAGAAGTTTACAGGGAGCTTGCATCTTCACAAAGTCAGATTCAGTTCTGATCATCTGCACCCATGTCATCCAATCAGCAAAGACTATCACTGCACGTGACAACCTAGGCAGCTAAATTGCTGACTCGCTGCCTTATGAGGCAATGACTTTGCAGGCAGTGTTTCTGCAAGAAGGAACCTCACAAAAGTGATTTTGGACAGACTTCTGAGGCATCGTAACGGTTTAATGATATACAACAAAATAGAGTGAGGATTGGTGTTAACTAAACAAATATTTAATTACTACAATATTGATTTCTCAAAAGTGCAAAAAGTTAGTCAGAAATATACATTAACACACAAACTAACCACCAAACGTAACTTTCAGATGCCATCTTTATTTTTTAGCTCAACAGTCATGGAATGGAACGCACAGGATGTGCCTTGATGCCTTTCTGCCTAGGAATGTATCATTTTAGAGCTTTTGGACGCAGCGCACATAAACTGCTCACCTCTATTCACCCTTGTCTGGTCTCGTTGTTCCTACCTGAATGCTACCCGACCACTTACCTGCATGGACTTACCTTCCATCCAATGTTCATCTGCATCCAACCTCTAGATCTAGCTCACCAACACCAGTACATTACAAATAAAAAGATAAGTCTATTCACTGAACTACTTTAACATTCTCTGTTGACAAATCACTCACCTGCTATCCATGTGTATCTGTCAAAACCTGCGATAAACCTGTTGTTGGATTACTTTGTTGCATTCTTCTGTTTTATGACAACTAAAAATGTCCTACAAACATTTGTGTACATGCACATTCTTAAATTGATTATGCCTAATAAGCTAGTACAGTTAGATTTTCACTTAATACCCCAAGAAACCGAGTACATTTACAACCCGAATTCCGGAAAAGTTGGGACGTTTTTTAAATTTTAATAAAATGAAAACTAAAAGACTTTCAAATCACATGAGCCAATATTTTATTCACAATAGAACATAGATAGCATAGCAAATGTTTAAACTGAGAAAGTTTACAATTTTATGCACAAAATGAGCTCATTTCAATTTTGATTTCTGCTACAGGTCTCAAAATAGTTGGGACGGGGCATGTTTACCATGGTGTAGCATCTCCTTTTCTTTTCAAAACAGTTTGAAGACGTCTGGGCATTGAGGCTATGAGTTGCTGGAGTTTTGCTGTTGGAATTTGGTCCCATTCTTGCCTTATATAGATTTCCAGCTGCTGAAGAGTTCGTGGTCGTCTTTGGCGTATTTTTCGTTTAATGATGCGCCAAATGTTCTCTATAGGTGAAAGATCTGGACTGCAGGCAGGCCAGGTTAGCACCCGGACTCTTCTACGACGAAGCCATGCTGTTGTTATAGCTGCAGTATGTGGTTTTGCATTGTCCTGCTGAAATAAACAAGGCCTTCCCTGAAATAGACGTTGTTTGGAGGGAAGCATATGTTGCTCTAAAACCTTTATATACCTTTCAGCATTCACAGAGCCTTCCAAAACATGCAAGCTGCCCATACCGTATGCACTTATGCACCCCCATACCATCAGAGATGCTGGCTTTTGAACTGAACGCTGATAACATGCTGGAAGGTCTCCCTCCTCTTTAGCCCGGAGGACACGGCGTCCGTGATTTCCAACAAGAATGTCAAATTTGGACTCGTCTGACCATAAAACACTATTCCACTTTGAAATAGTCAATTTTAAATGAGCCTTGGCCCACAGGACACGACGGCGCTTCTGGACCATGTTCATATATGGCTTCCTTTTTGCATGATAGAGCTTTAGTTGGCATCTGCTGATGGCACGGCGGATTGTGTTTACCGACAGTGGTTTCTGAAAGTATTCCTGGGCCCATTTAGTAATGTCATTGACACAATCATGCCGATAAGTGATGCAGTGTCATCTGAGAGCCCGAAGACCACGGGCATCCAATAAAGGTCTCCGGCCTTGTCCCTTACGCACAGAGATTTCTCCAGTTTCTCTGAATCTTTTGATGATGTTATGCACTGTAGATGATGAGATTTGCAAAGCCTTTGCAATTTGACGTTGAGGAACATTGTTTTTAAAGTTTTCCACAATTTTTTTACGCAGTCTTTCACAGATTGGAGAGCATCTGCCCATCTTTACTTCTGAGAGACTCTGCATCTCTAAGACAAAGCTTTTATAGCTAATCATGTTACAGACCTGATATCAATTAACTTAATTAATCACTAGATGTTCTCCCAGCTGAATCTTTTCAAAACTGCTTGCTTTTTTAGCCATTTGTTGCCCCCGTGCCAACTTTTTTGAGACCTGTAGCAGGCATTAAATTTTAAATGAGCTAATTAAGTGGATAAAAGTGTAAAATTTCTCAGTTTAAACATTTGCTACGTTATCTATGTTCTATTGTGAATAAAATATTGGCTCATGTGATTTGAAATTCCTTTAGTTTTCATTTTATTAAAATTTTAAAAACGTCCCAACTTTTCCAGAATTCGGGTTGTAGTCTATACCCACCCCGGGGTGGTACAATCCAACCCTCTCCATTGACTTTGTATTTCGGTAAGCTGCAGTGTACCTTGTCATGATAATGAAAAAAATGTAAAAAAAACAAAAAAAACAAGCGTTTAAGGGCACAAAAGACAGCTGGATAAAACAAAAACTGCCCGTCTAAATTTCAGGCTACAAGGCAACATATTGTTATTGTTTTTTAAAGAGGGGTGATTCTTTCTTATACCCACTACTCTGACTTTTCTTGACACCCCAAACATAAAAGTATGAAATATAGGCTAAGTAAAGAGTGTGACAATATTTATATGTGCCAAATATAGACTCACATGGACAAACAAACAATTACATTACAAGTCCATTCTGATTAGCTCCTGTATTTGTATTCATGTGTCTGTGAGCATGCATGTGTGTGTGCATGTGTGTGTGTGTGTCATTGTCTAGAAGTGGTGGAGGAAGCATATAAATGAAATAGAATCTTAAGAGATTAATAACATATATTAGTATAACTTTAAAAAAGTAGAAAAAAAGACAGCAAATGTTATTAGCAACAAATACAACAACAACAACAATAATAATAATAATAATAATAATAATAATTTCATTAAAACTGGGAAAGGGTGGAGGACACCCAAGAGGGCAAGTAATAATAATAATATTACGTTATAAACTAATAAATATTTAATAATGATTGGGGTTGCCTCTGATCCCGCAGTTGTTACAACATACCATAACTTAATCCCCAGTCCATGTCACACCACATCAGGAGTGCTAGGGAAAGATGCTGTGGGGCAACAGAGCCTCAAAGAAACCTCAAATATGACAGGAGAACGAGTCTGAGGATAAAGTTTCCTGCTGATATTTTGGAAATTCTGGGGTTTTCAATGCTTCATGTAACATCAAAACTCACATAACAGAATATATACATAGAATTTATGTGTGCTTATGTTTTTATGCCACCAGCAAAAAATAGCAAGATTTTTTAAAGCTGCAGTCTGTAAGTTTTGCCTCTTTGTCACAAACTCTGTTTGACAACCTGCAACTACAGCTGTTTGCGGAATTATCTTTCTTGCGTGGGTTGTGTGCTGGCACGGCTCCAAAGCGGAAGAATCTAATGTTTTGAGAAGTACTGTATGTGTGACAGTCAGTCACCACACCGGTGTGGATATTTACTGTACTTCGCAATCACAGATTCTAGACTAGGTCTTGGAATATTAGGCCCAAATAAGAATTTTCACCGGATGTTGTCATCTGAGCAAGTAAGTAACAAGTCTGCCACATTTGTTCTGATCAACTGAGGAAAAAAACATTGCAATAAATCACACTACCAATGGTGATTTAATCTAAAGATAGGTTAGCTCATTACACATCAAACTTTGCTAATTATTATTATTGTTATACTTTATTCTCAAATTATTAATATTAACAATATCATCTTTGCGTGACTATGTGTATATAGCAGGGTTCTTCAAATAGTGCCCCAATGCACTCCGACCCTTATCAAACTCACCTACCTGTGATTTTCTAATTATCCTGAAGACATTGATTAGTATGCTCAGGTGTGTTTGATTAGGGTCAGAGCTAAACTCTGCAGGAAAGTGGATCTTGTGGGCCAGATTTGAGGATCCCTGGAATATAGTGTGTATCAGCGTGTATATTTCAGTTTCTGTACAGTCTAATCTTTAATTGTCATACCATTCAAATTTTATATTAAGAAATTATTTTAACTCAAAAGGCAAATTATGCTCCCTTCGAACTGGTTGTCTTTAAAATACAAATCTTGTGTAATCCCAGACTGTCTATCTGTAATCAGATGCACATTTAAAGATGGAATATAATACAATTTCATTCACATCTGTTTCATAAACGCATAATCCTTTCTGGATTACAATTCACCATCAGAATGATAAATTTAATTATTCTAGCTGCTGTGAGAAAAAGCTATAAATGATCTGCCACCTGCAGGATCCAGGATGCGATAAACTAGTAGCTGGGACAAATTCTTTATGTTTACAGACGTGACGTAATGACACAGTGGAATGCTCAAATTTCCAGTGAAAACCTACCAGTACCACTTAAATGAAAACATTATTGTAAGCTAACTGTCATGAACCAGGCTAAAGTAAGGCGAAAGTTTTGAACATTGGCTAGTTATGTACTTGCTCAAATATTGATTTTGGATAATATTTAACCAAAAAAAAGTTACGGACTGCAGCTGTAATTGAGTCTTGTAAACATTTTACTAGCATTTAATTTATTGATTTGCATGTTAACAAGTAAAATGGGTTATTTCAATATACTGATTTTTGGTAGTTATTCACGAATGGTGTGCATGCATGCATTCTCATTGACATGACCAATGTAAAAAAATCCAGTTTATTTGCAGTTATTTGGGGTATCTTATGAAGTCCTGGCTTGCAATGTGTATTCCCAGCTAACCTGGTAATTGCATTTTTGTGTTTTAGTGAGTCACTTTGGTAAGTAAGATTATTAAACACAAATGTAAATTCTAAAAGGCTATGTATTCACGCATGACATAACACATTAGAAGTAAAAGATTTCCAGATATTGGATGGTCCTACAAACGTCTATAAAGATATGTTGTCATTGCCACCTTAACAAACCTAGCTTTCATTTAACTCTGCATTTCCATCCATTATTCCCATGGAGAAAACATTTAGGGCACAGCATTACTATAGAAATAGACATTGCAGAGGAAGACATACACATTTCTCCCATTTAAATTAAAGAAACAATTTTCACTTCAACTGTAAAGATATCCCTTTATTAGTACAGCTGTGATGCAGGTCACACAAAAAGGAACAGCTCTGCTTAATTTGAGACCATCATATCAAATCACTAATGAACTCTCTGTGATGTTTAAAAGGTGAGCTGACGAACTAAAGTTTCTTCTTTGCAGACTAAAACGTTCTTAAATGGTTTAGAATAATGTAAATGAAAACAGTGGTAGATTACTACTATATTGATTAACATTATTTATTATTATCATAATTATTATTTTACAAAATCCAGGTACTTTGACAAGTGGGACCAATAATATATATATATATATATATATATATATTTTTTAACAACTGTATTAATGTTTTAATAACAGTGCAGTAATGTAGGCACTATTTCGCTATTGTCTACAACAAGGGTCGGCGACCTTTTCGGCACAAAACGTTTATTAATCGATACTGGATCACTACATTATATTTCTCAGCAAGTTGGGGGTTGTTTTTAAGGTACTAAACTCCATAACACTTCATTGTATGTAGAGACAGACACAGGTAATCTACACAAATCTCTCTCTCTCATCTCTCTCTCTCTTCCTCAGTGTGTAAGAGGAATGAATGATCCATAACAGGCATTAGAATTATTATTATTATTATAAAGCCACAGATCTCTTTTATGATGGCTAAAACAGCATTTGACATGCAGAATTGTATTCGTACAGTTTCTCCATATTTCACAGAGTGCTTCTCATTCACCTTTACCTCTGATCATTAATTCACTTCCAAAGACCCCGTGATGAGAAAATCATGTCTTTGGTGTGGCTGTGACTATGCTTGTCTCTTGTGTGTTCTTTCCCACGAGAGGAAGAAAAGATAATCAGCTTGTCAGACAGCACTTAGTCTTCACTCTCCCCTAGGCTCAAGCAAGGATGTCAGTGTAGTGTTGAATGTGCCCTCTCAAGACACTGTGGCAAGCTGATAGCCAGCAAGGCCCCTTGGTCAAACTTGCTTGCCAATTACGGCATCCTGATTTTTCATCGACAAGCATGTCTCTGCTTGTAGGATGCAGAATCCAATAACATAGTTGCTGTTTTCTTGAAATATTGCAGTCAGTGTTAGGTTTAATCAACAGCTTGTCGATCATAATGTTACACAACATGGTTGCAACAAACTTTTTATCTTAAAGATAAATCTTCAAGTTTTAAAGTCCTAAATTAAATTAAGGTCAGCAGTTATGAAAGCACTGTAGATGGAGATAAGCACATATTTAGAAACTGAATGAAAACAGTATCAGTAACACCTCTTCACTAGTAATGATCTTCCACTGCTCAACACCCATACTCTGCAAGTTGTAACTAATTATTTAAGAGCACATTTTTATTATTAATGGGCAGTGGGGGCAGTTCTTACAGTATCAGATGTGCTAGTCCCCAGGCTTTTGCAAAATCCATGTCATTAGCTAAAATGACATAATTTGAACTCCAGCCACTTCTAATTCTAAATCTACATCAAATTACTTTCACAATGGCCCCTAAAGGCATTTAAGGTTTTCATCAATTTTTAATCATCGCACTAAATTATATATATTCTTTTATTTTCTTTGTGAACACACAAAGATATTGCCTCTGCACTTATGTACTGGATATGTGTTAAGTCCTTTATTAATCACAGCATTCAATGTCAACTGCTTTTAGCATATTACATGAACATCCTTAATGGCAAAGCAATGTTTATCACAGTCATGAAGGTGGAACATTTCAAATATATTCTAATTCAGGCAGATACATAAATATATATATATATATATATATATATATATATATATATATATATATATATATATATATATATATATATATATATATATATTTAAAATGGTTTCCTTAATGCTGTTTATTTATTTATTTAACTGCCTACCTGTCACCCCCCCCCCCCCCCCCAATTTTTTTAACATAGATGTGAAAGGGCACTTTCCAGACTTAAATTATTATAATGAAAAAAGTTATAGAAGTTTAAATTTACTGTGAAGAAAACATACTGTACTTTTTTATTATTTTATATAAAAATGTCTTTATTCCAAAATTGCTATAAAATTAAATCCATATGTCTAAATAAACTGTGATTTACTGTTCCTCACTTAAGCCCCCAGCCATTCCTCACTCAACCCGCAGGCCGTTCCTCGCTCTAGCCCCCGGATGTTCCTCACTCAACCCACAGGCCGTTCCTCGCTCTAGCCCCCGGCTGTTCCTCACTCAACCCACAGGCCGCTCCTCGCTCTAGCCCCCGGCTGTTCCTCACTCAACCCACAGGCCGTTCCTCGCTCTAGCCCCCGGCTGTTCCTCACTCAACCCACAGGCCGTTCCTCGCTCTAGCCCCCGGCTGTTCCTCACTCAACCCACAGGCCATTCCTCCCTCTAGCCCCCGGCTGTTCCTCACTCAACCCACAGGCCATTCCTCGCTCTAGCCCCCGGCTGTTCCTCACTCAACCCACAGGCCATTCCTCGCTCTAGCCCCCGGCTGTTCCTCACTCAACCTACAGGCCGTTCCTCACTCTAGCCCTCGGCTGTTCCTCACTCAACCCACAGGCCGTTCCTCGCTCTAGCCCCCGGCTGTTCCTCACTCAACCCACAGGCCGTTCCCTGCTCTAGTCCCCGGCTGTTCTTCACTCAAGACACAGGCCATTCCTTGCTCTAGCCCCTGGCTGTTCCTCACTCAACCCACAGGCCATTCCTCGCTCTAGCCCCCGGCTGTTCCTCACTCAACCCACAGGCCATTCCTCGCTCTAGCCCCCGGCTGTTCCTCACTCAACCCACAGGCCATTCCTCGCTCTAGCCCCCGGCTGTTCCTCACTCAACCCACAGGCCATTCCTTGCTCTAGCCCCCGGCTGTTCCTCACTCAACCTACAGGCCGTTCCTCGCTCTAGCCCTCGGCTGTTCCTCACTCAACCCACAGGCCTTTCCTCGCTCTAGCCCCCGGCTGTTCCTCACTCAACCCACAGGCCGTTCCCTGCTCTAGTCCCCGGCTGTTCTTCACTCAAGACACAGGCCATTCCTTGCTCTAGCCCCTGGCTGTTCCTCACTCAACCCACAGGCCATTCCTCGCTCTAGCCCCCGGCTGTTCCTCACTCAACCCACAGGCCATTCCTCGCTCTAGCCCCCGGCTGTTCCTCACTCAACCCACAGGCCATTCCTCGCTCTAGCCCCCGGCTGTTCCTCACTCAACCCACAGGCCATTCCTCGCTCTAGCCCCCGGCTGTTCCTCACTCAACCTACAGACCGTTCCTCACTCTAGCCCTCGGCTGTTCCTCACTCAACCCACAGGCCGTTCCTCGCTCTAGCCCCCGGCTGTTCATCACTCAACCCACAGGCCGTTCCCTGCTCTAGTTCCCGGCTGTTCTTCACTCAAGACACAGGCCATTCCTCGCTCTAGCCCCTGGCTGTTTCTCACTCAAGCCGCAGGCTGTTCCTCACTCAAGCCGCAGGCCATTCCTCGCTCTAGCCCCCGGCTGTTCCTCACTCTTTACAAGGACAGTCTGGCGCTTCTGACTCACAGTCTGTAAGTAAGTTACATTTTTTATATTTAAATAATTTGCCACAATACACTGGATAGCTGGCCAATCAGAGCATACCTCGCTTTTCAGAGCAATGAGCTTTGTAAAAAACGATGTGTTTCAGAAGGCGGGGCATAGAGGAGAAACAATAATGTACAGTATGTGGAAAATAATGTGTATTTTCCACAGTATACCGCATAAACATATTTAATTACACTAAATACACAAAATAATGATCTTTTTAGCAACATCATATGACCCCTTTATAAAATCTATATATAAGTGTGGTGTCGGTGCAGTGGATAAGGCATATGCCTTTGGTGTGTGAGACCTGGGTTCTAATCCACTGTGAGACCCCAATGCATTCCTAAGCAAGACACTTAACCCCTAGTTGCTCCAGAGGTGTGCGACCTCTGACATATATATATATATATATATATATATATATTTATATATATATATATATAGCAATTGTAAGTCGCTTTGGATAAAAGCGTCAGCTAAATGTAAATATATATGCTTTATCTCTAAGTATTACTTACAGTATATGATTCAGTCCTTTCCAATGATATGTGTTTTGTCAAGGTTATAAAAAGTTTTGATTCTAAAGGACTGTAATACTTTTTGTAATATGACACTATCCAGGAGGATGAGGTCTCTATATTATTTTGAAGTACCATTTTTATGGTAACCCAATGTCCGATATCAAAATGGTTTCTACAGGACGGATTTTTATATTTTTTGTAGGAGTCTTAGAACTTTTCAATGATACATAATTTGTCATGATTAGATTAGGATTTAATTGTAATTTAGGGAAGTAAATGTAAGGAGGTTAAAAAGAGGTTAACTTTAAATGCACACATGATTTTTCCTTTTCCCAGTTGTTGGTTTTGTTTTCCATTTACCAACTGCTTATTTTTTTTTATCTGTTGATTAAGTCATATCTTGATGAATACAATTTTGTGTTATACCACATTTCAGGCTGTGTGTAGCACCTGTTGTGTCCTCTGCCGCTTGGGCCCAGGGCAAATTCCATGTTGGCATGTGTGTGAATATGTCCATGCTCTTTCTTTGTAAAATGGAATGCTATTAAAAAAAAAAAATGTAAGGTGGATATATAATTGAAAAATGAATGAATGAATGAATGAATGAATGAACGATTGAAAAAAAAGACAAACTCTGTTTTATATGAGATTACAATGAAGACATAGCTTAGAGCGAAATCATATTCCATAACAATCAACTAATGCGGCTATGGATTACATAAATGACCCTTGGAGATTTATTGAGCTACTTGGGGGGATTGTTATGTTTAATTGGACATTAATCTGTTATTTAATCACTTCAGAGACAAAATCTGAATTTGTATTACCCCTGGTATTTGAGCTGTTATATAATGTATTTGACAATTACTTAAACCACACTTTCACATGTTTCTACATTTTTAATATGGTGCTCACTAATGCATTTTATTGTCCATCTGGTGAACATCTTCACAGAAAACGAATACCACACCACTCCTCCATAAATTCAGTGATTCATAAGCATAGTTCACCCCAAAATTAAAATTGTCATCCTTTACTCACACTCCTTTTGTTCAATACCTGTATGACGTTCTTTCCTCTGTTGAACTGCAAACATGATATTTTGAAGAATGTTTAAACTTTTTTTTTTTTCACCAAGGCATTTATTTATTTATTTTTATTTATTTTTTTATTTTTTTTAAATATGGTATCTTATTTTGTATTATGTAGGAGAAAGAACTGCATACAGGTTTGGAACAGCAATAACTTTGTGTAAACCTATACCTATACTTTGACGGCAACCAAGCTAACTATTGTTAAATGACAGGTCCGAATTGAATTTGGTTGAATTTTTTTGAACAAGATAGCAAAGCTGCGTGCATAGGATTGTGGGTGATTTGAGAGCGCGAAGAGCAAGAAGGCTACATATATGCATCCTTTCCTGTATAGAGGAATAAAACACTGACACAATGATGAACAAGAACATTAACATTCGCAATAACATTGATTTATTGAATAATTAAGTAAATATAATTCCTTGATTTACCTTTGTAAAGGAATCTTATTCAAACTTTCATTCAAACTTTCCCACCAGCTCTCCATGCTGCCAGAAAAACAAAAAAACAAAAAAAAAAACAGAAAGTTAATTACAATATAAGTGAAGATTTACTTCACATTGACATTATGAATAAACAGTGGATTTATATCCACTGATTGGTGGTAAAAGGTATCCAGCATGCCACAAGAAAGTTATAGCCAATATGTGAAACTGGGTAAAGAAATATGTGAATTAAGGGTAAAAATTCTGAATCAATGCCACAAACTAAAGTCTGAATAGAGTATAACACCAAGCAATAGAATCACATACAGCCAGATCTCACCACATATCATCCGCAGTAGATAATTAATAAAGTGCAGAATAACATGCAAAACATGCTGAAATTAAATGGTAACTTTTTCTCTCTGCACAAGCTATGTACTATAGCATGATTCATATGGACAATAAGGTTGTGTGTCATTATAGTTACTGTACCAGCTTGTCATTGTTTCTGATCAGAGTGTCTTCTGTCATAATAGCATCTTACTGGCATAATTTACTAGAAGGGGAAACATGATATAAGCAGCATTATATGAGCAGAGCTTCAATGTACACTAGATATCTGACAGACCTAGCAGGCTTGTCAGACAAAACTCCTGTAAGATAAAAAAAAAAAAGAAGAAAAAAATGAAACATCCAGGTCTGTGTGTAATATTTAGTTACATATGCACTTTGATGGCTGTATAGTGAGCCCTGATGGCTGTCTCTCCCTTGTCTTTCAACTCACTAATCAGAAAGCTGCAAGGAGTAGACATATTATAATGTGCTGGTGAACATGATTTCACCAAGTACAACATGTTCCTGGATCAACATCCTTCTTGATCCTGGAACAATACTCCAATCAACTAATCAGAATTGAGATATAACTTTTCAGGAAATATCTGTTTTAGGCTTACAATCAAGGTCAGGTGCTTCTACACTCTTGTCAGTTATCATTTCACACTGGTTATAGGAATAAATTATGGGTAGGGTTAGGTTAAGGTGTAGGGATTAGGTTAGGTCTATATTTTTGGACAGTAATGTTGATCCAGGAACATGTCTTACTTGGCAAAATCATGGTGACCGTATATAGTGCAAGATATGCAAATCCTTCAAAAGACACATACCAGATGTTTCTACAGTGTTCTTTAATTTTTGTTTTCAGGACATCAACTGCAGACTCTGAAGATTGTTGTCATCGAATCAACTGAAAAGGTATGATTTTGCACATTTGCAGAAAGCTTGTCATATTTCTCATTTAAGTTCTGGGGCCAGTCTTTAAATACAGGATCTCAAACAGCTATCTATAGTTTGTATCTGCCATCTTGATGCCATTGAACTAATCAAATGTGTAGTGACCCGCTGTGCAGGGTGCACACCTTAAATGAGCATGAAAATAAGGTCATGACATGGCATGGCAACCCAACAGACATTTATTTTGTCATATAGAATATTTTAATGGCATCTTTTTTTTTCTTCTATTTGGAGCATGACAATCTTGATTAGTTATATTTCAATATATCCAAAAAGCAGCTTTGATAATCTGCAAAATCTCACCTTAAAAATTAAGGGTTTGAAAGGAAGGTTTTTCTTTTTTTTTCTTTTTTTTTTTTTTTTACTACAGTGTTGTGTTTTTCAGAATGTAATCTATGAATCATAACCCAACAAAATGACTAGTGGCTTGACAGCATTATAACCACCACAACTGATTTTCATCTGCATTTTAAGAGTTGCCAGGTGTTAAATCAAACCCTGTGTGCCATGTTTGGCTCTCTGGTCTGTCTATCCGCTTGCATCCATTTCAGAAGTGTAGTGTTTTTCACAGCTTGTGTTTTTCATTGGCGGCGTGCTTTCATGTTATGTCTTTTGTATACACGCGACTTATTCGTCTTGTTTGTTTGGCACATGAATGGTAATTTTGTTTTGCTGGTCATGTGCGTGTGTTCTTGAATTGTGTGAGCACATAGCTTCTTTCATTAGGTACGTTCGACTTTAAGCAGCGCTGCACAGAATGTTCACTGTATGACATGAAAGTACAGCGAGAGTGATTCGAATGCATTGGATCCGTTTGCGCTCTTATTGCTCTCGCCTTACTTTGATGTCGTACAGTGATCATTCTGTGCAGCGCTGCTTAAAGTCGAACGTGCCTATAGTTTCCTGCATGCTATGTGCTACCATGTCAATTGTCTTGACTCCACCCATCTTGTTACCAGATTATTGGTTAATTTACCTCACCTGTGTTCCCTTGTTTCCCTCCTCATTTGCTCACTATATATTACCCTTGTGTTTGCAGTCCTGTGACAGTTTGTCGTTGAATGTTCACTCTCTTGTGCCTTGTCCTGCAAGCCAGTCAAGTTGCAGGCTGTGTTTTTCCCCCATGGGGTAGTTTTTGCTTTGCTTTTTGTTTTATTATTAAAGAAGCTCATTCCTCTAGAATTATTGAATCGTCATTCCATCCTTCACCCCTACCCATGACATTTATACATTCCACCTCCCTGTTGCATGCATGCTTGGTTATGACATTCACAAAAACCTAGTAATATATAAGTATTTCTCTTTTTGGAGTGAGCAATTCAGGTATGGAAAATAAAATTTTAACCGGGTTATAATTTTGTGTTAAAACTGGAGTAGTTTTCAGTTGTTATGAACACAAAAATTAACTACAATTAATGATTAAATATTTACATCTTTGCATACTCTTAGTTACATTTATAATATTATAAGTGTACAACATAAGTGTACAACATTTCTCATAGCATACTTTCAGTACATATTGCCTTGGGAGAGCAGATATTCTTCAAATCTCTTGAAATACACCTGCGGCAAGAAAAAACAAGTGTTGTTCTGAGAATATAAAGTTTTGGTGGTAAATCCAAAGAGACAAAAATCCTGTATGAATAAAACAATGAAGCTGCCATCTCTGAGTACGAAGTCATCACCTAGCTACGGTGGTAAACTGCTGCTGCTAGTTCTTACATCAATGATGCAAATGTACCAAATATCATAACGCCAAAAGAGTTTGAGGGCAATTTTAACAACAAAATTAAATGAAGTCCAGTATAATATGAGTTCAAGGAAATTTTTTATTTATTTAATTGTATGTATTTATGTATTTATTTATTGGTACTTGAGCCTTATGGTTGTGGGGGAAAAGTTGGGAAATACTGCACCATAGCACTAAGAACGTCTCAGGGACAGGTATTGTATCATCTGGACAAGAACGTGAAATCATGCAAAAGTGGACACAAAAAACACATTTCAAAATAAAAGTCAGACTCAGTAGATACAACACCTGACATATAATAATCAAGCGGATCTAAATTCCAAAAATTATATTTATTTACAGAAGTATATGATGTCACACTTGTCCTTGTGTGAAAATGATGTGCAGCGCAAATCCGTGAATTAATGCTCCGAAGTGAAGTAAACTTCAACAGATTTCCAATACTCAGTGAGTAGGGAGCAATAAACAGTGTGTAGAGACCATAGCTGCATCCGAAAACTCTAAAATGCTGCCTTCGGAGGCAGCATTCCAAGGCTGAAAGGCATCAAGGCACATCCAAATTCTGCTTTACTTCTATGGAGGTACCTCCTTCTGATCAAATTTTGAAGAAAGCATAGATTTATCCTTTGCTGAATTTATTATCCCACAATCCTATGTGTTTCTTTCCGCGAAGGCTGAGCAAAAAAAAAAAAAGAAAAACTCATTCTATTTTGCTGTAGATAATTAAACCGTTATGCTGCCTCAGAAGTCTGGTCAAAATCAGTTTCATGGGGTGCCTTCATGAAAAAACGCTGCCTGCAGTCATTGCCTCATATGGCAGCGAGGCAGCAAGTCAACTGCCTAAGTTTTCGGAATGAGAACTGCTGCAATGATCTATAGCAGGGGTGGCGAATTCCAGTCCTGGAGAGCCAGGGTCCTGTAGAGTTCAACTCCAACCCTAATAAAAACTCACCTAACTGTAGCTTCCTTGTAACCTTTCAGGCCTTGATTAGCTTGTTCAGGTGTGTTTGATTAGGTTTGAAGCAAAGCTCTGAAGGGCTGCAGCTCTCCAGGACCGATGTTCGCCACCCTTGATCTATAGCTATTAGCCAGGCTAGGCAACTCTGGCCCTCAAGATCTACTTTACTGCAGAGTTTAGCTCCAACACTGATCAAACTCACTTGCCTGTAGGGTTAGGGGGACTTGAAGCTATTAAAATGTGACACCTCGTATTCAGTGGAGAGCTGGAGGCTGCTTCCATCAATCAGTTCTACTAGCTTTAGCATGTGCGGAAATTGAGAAACTGTGTATAGCTGCATATTAAACACTGACATTCAGCCATTAAACTTAGGAAGATATTAATAACATTTGTAATAACACCATGCATACGTCTTATTCATTTATGTGAACGGACCTTCTAAATCGCTCATTTTCAACATTTTGCGTTGTCAAATGAACCATCTTCAACCAATTTGAACCATCTAACACAGTTCTTTCCGCTTGTTTATTCTCCACAAAACACATCCAATTTAGACCCTGTACTGAATCACTGCTGCAAACCAAATTAAGGTGAGAGTAATGTCAGGAATGCTCAGAAATATCTCACATTTAGTAGTTCAGAGAGTTAAACATCTCCTTTCACAATTTGTTAAGAACAGAGATGGGCAAAAAAAAAAATCCTTTCAGAAGAAGAGCTTCATATTTCAGGCCTTATTTTGTACCCTGTTCATGGAACTTGCTATTTATTTTCACAATAAGTATTGATTATTTGTTGTAATGTGTATCATCTGTAGTTGAGAGCATGTAGTGGACCTTAATTAAAGGATGATGAAATAGAAGATGTTCAAGAGCAGTACAGAATGGTATAATCTCCTGTGTTGACATGGTTAATTAGGCCAGGTTAGAGGGAAGTGAGGCTGATCATATATCAGTCTCTTATTCACAGCTCCATTTACTATCCCACTGTGGGGGATTCTTTTGTCTTTACCCCTCGCTGTAAGAGGGTTAAAAGAGATGAGCATTGTGTGTCTGGGTGGAGAGGACACATACGAAAGTCAAATATTAATTTGTCTAATTTCATAATGAGCAGCAACAGAGGAAAAACAAGGCTAATATTCCAGTGGGCCTAATTAAAATTGGAGAGAGCTTGAGAAAAGCAGTTGCACTGAGGTGATTTTAGACTCAAATAAGAAGACCTAATTAAGGAGACTTATGGCCTTTACTTAGAAGGCGCCTGAGATGTGTCGAGCACTTTATGTTTGTCCCCACAGCAGATCACTTTGATTAACCACTGTTTGTACCAAGCCAAGCAGGATAATAAATAAGGTCCAATTGTGAAATAAGTGATACAAAACAATAATAATAATTATGATGATTGTGATAATAATACATTTAGCTGTAAGTTGCAATTACGAGGCAGTGTACAATAAAACCTAAAGCCTACATTGTACTACATTGTACTCAGTATGAGGCAAAATCAAAAAACAACAATTTGATTGTGTTGTATTATTCATGACTCTTCATGGCCAACTTATTTAAAAGTTATAACTACAGTCGCCACCTTTCATTTTTAACAGGCCAAAGAACAGCAAAGATCAAGTTCCACGCCAGAAAGTCTCCTCATCCTCAAGTTTGTTAAAGCAGTACAAGACAACAGCTTTTGATAACTTTTGACCTGCATGGTCAAACTAAATTGTACAAAATTTACTGGCATGTTTAACAATTGTTATATTTGATTATCATATAGTGGCGCTATCTCTAAACTTCTCTTTTCCCAGTACAC
Source organism: Carassius carassius (assembly GCF_963082965.1). Lineage (NCBI taxonomy): Eukaryota > Metazoa > Chordata > Actinopteri > Cypriniformes > Cyprinidae > Carassius > Carassius carassius. The sequence goes on along the minus strand of NC_081756.1, from coordinate 27,345,618 downwards.
ACTGGGAAAGAGCAAAAGTATCGGAAATCAAAATGTGAATATAACTTTAAATACTTGTATTGCTTTTTTAAAACACAATTTGTAAAATAAATGCAAATCTTCACAGCCACTTTTCAGAAATTCAAAATGGAAGTTAATACAGTCAGAAAACAAATCAAAGCCATCAGATACATTAACCCATGATCCAAGGAATCGGGAAAATCATTTAATTTCTAGGCCATTGTTTCAATCAATTTTAGGGATTGACTGATTGATTGATTGATTGATCATAATATCAGTACCAGGCAAAACAGGTTTTAAATATTAAGCTTTATGTCCCTGTGACATCTGATATCCTTAATGAAAAATGCTATTTTAAAACTTGCTATGCACTTGATTTATTACATTGATTTAACAAATTAAACAATGTATTCTGTATTAAACACTCATGGTTGGATTCTTATGAAATAATTTTTTATGTATTTTTAATTAATTAATTTATTAATTTATTCATTAATTTTTATCCAGGATAATGACAGTCTTTGATCACATAAAGGCAAAGACCATGACAAGGCTAAAAAAAAAAAAAAAAAAAAAAAAAAAAAAAAAAAAAAAAATGATTTGTACTCCGTGGAGGCCGTGTAATGAGGAGTAAACAGTGGGGCTGTTACTCCTTTAAAATTGACTGGTTTTTCTTGAGCACAGTTGAGAAAAGATGGACATAAATGTCATGACATCAGAAAAGTTTATAGTGGTTCTGATGTGTAGTGTTCAGAATATAGGGTAGATCGAGTAGACTTTTAGAGTATGAGTCGGAAGTGCCAGTAAAAAAAAGCACAAATATAGTTTGAGCCACTGTTTTATTAGAACAACAAGATATTAATTTAAAGCTATACATTCTCCCAGAATAATAACAAAGTGCATTTTATTTGTATTTTTCATATGCCCAAACAATGATTAAACAAGATTAGCCATTTAAGTCCTAATTTAAGTTAGACCTTTTTAATTGTTTCTTCTTACTGTACCCTATTTTTTAAGAATTTGCCATTAATCATTTTTGAAGGGCCCCGCATCCAAATAATGGGCCTTAAAAGTGATTAATAATCTACTAAGACCAAAAAAAAAACATTAAGAGAGGATTTGAGATGTTAGAACCATAGCAATAAATCACCCTCATAGTACTTGGAAATATTAAATAGTGACTCCAATAAAACAATACAGCTCTCCCTCACTGACCTAGTATGACAAATTCATAATCATTATCAACTTCCATTTTTCTAGGAAAGAAGGAAAGTTTAAGCTTTCAGAAATTCTGAAGGATATCAGGGTGTCTGGGTGAATGAATGACTGGAAACAACAGCGAGTATAACAATTTAATAAAAGTAAATAAACAAACAGGAGTACAAAGACGATGCTGAGAAGACGACAATCCAAGATGGTGGTGAGGTGGTGAGGAATCCGGGTGATGACGGTGAGAAGGCAGCAGGAGAGGATGGCACAGGAACTGCGGGGAATTGAGCCAAAGGTAAGTCTTTGTTGCTAAGTGAAAGTGCGGAGAGTGGATGAGGTTCCGGGGAAAACACGGACATCCAAACGCATACAACACTGAAGCCAACAGACAGAGGAAGCAACATTAAACAACGTTCTCACAAACACAATACGTGAGACAAGCCAATATATAGGGAGTGTAATGAGTGACAGCTGCTGCTGATGACAATTAACGGAGACGCCCACAAACTAATCAGTGCCGATGCGAAACACACAGACTTCACCACAAAGTGCAAAAACCCAGAGATCACGGTTTACTAATTGTGACAGTACCCTAACCCCCCCCCCCCCCTCCTCTTGGAGTTCCCAGAAGGGCCTACCTGCTGATTGTAGTCATCAATAAGGGAGTGATCCAATATGTCCCTAGCAGGTACCCAACTCTTCTCCTCCGGACCGTAACATTCCCAGTCCACCAGGTACTGGAATCCTCGTCCCCTCCGTCTCGAGTCCAGAATACAATTTACCGAATAAGTCGGTTCCCCATCTACGAGACGCGGCAGCGGGGGAACCGGAGTAGGCGGATGAATTTGTGCATAAAACACGGGTTTAATTTTGAATACATGAAAGACGGGGTGTATTCTCCTGTACGCTGGAGGTAGTTTGAGGCGGACTGTCACCAGACTAATGATCTTGGTGATAGTAAACAGGCCAATAAATTTGGGAGCTAATTTATTAGAAACGGAACGCAGAGGAATGTTACTAGTAGAAAGCCACACCTTTTGATCCACGACGTAAACGGGAGGCTTTGACCGGTGGCAATCGGCCTTAGCCTTAGTGCACTCCCTCATCCGAAGCAGAGTCTCGCGGGCTCTGGTCTAGGTGCGATGGCACCTCTGGACAAACGCGTGAGCGGAGGGGACCGCGACTTCAGATTTCAGACTGGGAAAGACTGGTGGCTGGTAACCTAACCTACACTGAAACGGAGAAAGGCCCGTAGCTGACACTGGCAACGAATTGTGGGCGTACTCCACCATAGACAGTTGTTGACTCCAGGAAGAAGGATTCTTGGAGACCAAACATCGCAACGTCCTCTCTAAATCTTGGTTGGCTCGCTCAGATTGTCCGTTACTTTGGGGATGATAACCCGAAGACAAGCTAACTGACGCTCCTAGAAATTTACAAACCTCTTTCCAAAGTTTGGATATAAATTGAGATCCCCTGTCAGAAACCACGTGTACCGGGAGGCCATGAAGCCGAAAGACGTGATCTAGGACAGTGACCACTGTCTTTGGGCAAGGGAATTGAAATGTGCCGCCTTCGAGAATCGGTCCACTACAGTCAAAACGACCGTCATGCCATTAGAGGGTGGGAGGGCGGTAACAAAATCTAGAGCGATGTGGGACCAGGGTCTCGAAGGGACAGACAGCGGTTGAAGAAGCCCATCAGGAGGCCGGTTAGATGACTTACCACTGGCGCAAACTGAGCAAGCCAAAATAAAATCGCAGACGTCACGAGCCATACGTGGCCACCAGAATTGTTGTTTAACCAACCCATTAGTTCGACTTATCCCTGGGTGACAAGCCACATTAGAACAATGACCCAACTGGACAACCTCGGACCTTAACTCCTCCGGCAAAAATAAATGGTTCGGTGGACAACCGGACGGAGGCGTTACCCCTTGTAAGGCCGTCTTGACCTTCGACTCGACCTCCCATATGAGTGCTGAGACCACTAATTTCTCAGGTAAAATACACTCGGGAGTCACCGGGCGGGCGGAGGGATCAAAAAGATGTGATAAAGAATCGGGTTTGACAGTTTTGGAACCCGGGCGGTACGATAAAGTAAACTCAAAACGACCGAAAAAAAGTGCCTACCGAGCCTGCCTGGAATTGAGTCTTTTGGCAGTTCTAATGGACTCTAAATTCTTATGATTGGTCCAAACAATGAAAGGTACCCCTGAGCCTTCCAGCCAGTGACGCCACTCCTCTAACGCTAATTTGACGGCCAACAACTCTCTGTTACCAATGTCATAATTACGTTCAGCAGGAGATAATCGATGAGAAAAAAACGCGCAAGGATGTACCTTATCGTCCGAAACCGCATGTTGGGACAACACTGCTCCTACCCCCACCTCTGAGGCGTCGACCTCCACCACGAACTGCCGTGTGGGATCAGGGGCCACAAAGATGGGAGCCGAAACGAAGCGACTCTTGAGGTTAGTGAACGCAGCCTCAGCTGCGTCCGACCACCTGAACGGAGTACTGGGAGAGGTCAAGGCTGTCAGAGGTGAGGCTAGTTGGCTGAAATTGCGAATGAAATGCCGATAGAAATTGGTGAACCCCAGAAACCGCTGTAGGGCCATACGGGAATCTGGAGATGGCCACTCTATCACAGGCTTAATCTTGTCAGGGTCCATACGTATTCCCTCGGACGAGATGATATACCCTAGGGAGGGGACAGACTGTGCATGGAATACGCATTTCTCCGCCTTCACAAAAAGCCCATTCTCAAGTAACCTCTGGAGCACTCGTCTGACGTGTTGAACGTGTTCCTGGAGAGATGAAGAAAAAATCAGTATGTCATCCAGGTAAACATATATAAACTGATCTACCATATCTCTCAACACGTCATTAACGAGTGCTTGGAAAACCCCGGGTGAATTGGAGAGCGCAAACGGCATCACCAAGTATTCAAAGTGCCCCCTGGGGGTATTAAAGGCGGTTTTCCATTCATCCCCCTTCCTGATGCGGACCAAATGATAGGCATTACGTAAATCCAATTTTGTGAATATAGATGCTCCGTGCAACCTCTCAAAAGCTGAAGACATGAGTTGTAATGGATAGGTGTTCTTTATCATGATGTTATTCAGCTCTCGGTAAACAGGGTCAACAGGACAAGCAGAAACCAGACAAGACTCATGGCAACTTTCACTCCACAATGTGACTGTGTTGGAACCCCACTCCACTCGTGGATTATGTTTAGTTAACCAGGGGTGACCTAACACAATGGGAGCATATGGTATATAGTTTCGCAATGATTGCCAGAAGTGAGTAGTGTGATGGGTTCTGTGTGGTGTGTGACGTGAGGTAGTTCCTGGCCGTTGAGTGCGGTGACCTGGATGGGGAGAGACACAGGCCGGACAGGAATGTTCAGGTGATGTGCGAGGAATGAATCGATGAAGTTACCTTTGGCTCCGGAGTCCAGAAGGGTGTGACAGTCGTGAGAGTGATTCTCCCACCGCAGTTTCACCGGAAGGAGAGTCGATGATGTTGATGAGGACTTCCCAGCGGAGATCCCACCCGATAGTAGCCTCAAGTTTACTACCAGGCTGACTCTTTTACCGGGCATGAGGAGATGTTGTGTTCCGAGCCTCCACAGTATAAACATAGTCCTTGGGACCTCCGCCGTTCCCTCTCCCTCCGGGACAGCCGAGCTCTACCCACCTGCATGGGCTCGTGGTCGTCGACGGGACCGACCGCGTTCTCTCGACTCGAGCGCCCCTTAACTGGAGAGATGGTATGGCGCGTAGGACTGGGCTGGCGACCCAGGTGATTAATCCGTGCATCAACTTGTAAGGCCAAGTCTATTAGTCCATTAAGTGTGAGGGGCAGCTCGATGAGGTAGATCTCCTTTTGCACACGGTCGGATAACCCATGCAGGAATCGATCCCACTGCGCTGCCTCGTTCCACTGGCACGCGGCTGCCAGGGTACGGAATTCGATGGAGTAGTCCGTGACTGAAGATGTACCTTGACGAAGGTCAGGGAGCTGGTGAGCGGCCTCCCTGCCGGCCGCGGCTCATTCAAATACCCTCCTCATCTCCTCCGAGAGGGTGTGGAACGAGGCGCAACACGGATGTTGATTTTCCCACACCGCCGTCCCCCATAGGGCGGCCTTGCCCGACAGTAGCGTGAGCGTAAATGCCACTTTGGATTCCTCTGTGGCGAAGGTGCGGGGCTGCAAGGCGAAGTGCATAGAACATTTATTCAAAAAAGTTCTGCAAAAAGCTGGCTCACCGGAATAGTTTTCTGGTGCCGGAAGTCGCGGCTCTGGCCGGAAGTGATCCTGGGGGGTCTCCCGGGGGACGAGCGGCGCAGGCGGTGCGATGGGCGCAGTGGGAGAGATGAGCTGATGGATCTGTCCAGCGCTTGGACAGCGCGTTCGGTGTTCGAGATACTCTCCTGCTGCTGATCCATGCGTTTCACACTGTGGTGCATAAAGTCCGTGAGGGTGTTGGTGCTCGCTGCTTCCATGGTAGGTGAGAACGTTCTGTGACGACTGGGTGAATGAAGGACTGGAAACAATAACGAGTAAAACAATTTAATAAAAGTAAATAAACAAACAGGAGTACAAATACGATGCTGAGAAGACGACAATCCAAGATGGTGGTGAGGTGGTGAGGAATCCGGATGATGACGGTGAGAAGGCAGCAGGAGAGGCTGGCACAGGAACTGCAGGGAATAGAGCCGAAGGTAAATCTTTGTTGCTGAGTGAAAGTGCGGAGAGTGGATGAGTTTCCGGGGAAAACACGGACATCCAAACACATACAACACTGAAGCCAACAGACAGAGGAAGCGACATTAAACAACGTTCTCACAAACACAAGACGTGAGACAAGCCAATATATAGGGAGTGTAATGAGTAACAGCTGCTGCTGATGACAATTAACGGAGACGCCCACAAACTAATCAGTGCCGACGCGAAACACAGACTTCACCACAAAGTGCAAAAACCCAGAGATCACGGTTTACCAACCGTGACACAGTGATGCTGAATGGTCAATTGCTTCCCACTGTTTACAACACGGATAAACACAGAGAATGACGGGGCAAGCTGAACTGTTTTTCACATAATGTTGGTGTTATCACATTGAAAATATTTAGGGTATTTCAACAGCTACTAGATCCATTAAAACACTCTTTATGTGAACATTAGAAGAATATAATTAAGCTTGGATTATTATTAAGTACTTTTTAAGGATCCTTACTCTCATGATTCTTAACACATTTGTTGGCGGAGTATAGATGGAGCAGCTCTTTTTCATTCTGACTAATCACTTAATGTATTTACCCATTATAAATACATTTTACTCTTAAATAATCTATCTTTTGACATTATTTACCCTTAAGTCTGCCCTGTTGAGTTTCGTTTTAAGGTACTACTCTTTGTGTATTGAAAATCAATGCTCATAGTGACTTTCAGGAGTAATTTTAAGGCATTCCAGTGTGTCAGCATTCCACTATAAACATTATTAAGCGAGATGTGAACCTTATAATTATTTCTATATACTTTATCAAAACAGTTTGGTTTGATCTGATGGAGATTAGCTTGCCTTGGGGGAAAGCTAACTGCCTAATCTTTCACAGGGGATCTAGATGAGGTTTCATCTTGTAAAGAGAACATCAGTTGCTGAATCCTCACATCCACCAAGCAGTAGAGGCTTGAGTAGTTTAATTATTGTATTTATTTATCACATTATGTATATGAGATGTTTGCTTCATTTTTTTCTCTCTTTTCATCTCTATCTATCTTTTATACACTTGTTCTCTTTTTTTAACCTTTTTCTTATTTGTACAGTTCCATGTTCAGCAATGAAGGAATACTATCTTTTTGATTTTGATGACACAATTCTAGAATTGGCTCTAATCTTAATCAATGACACTGTTACTCATCTGCTAAAAGCTACATAAATTTATCCACTAGCAGAAATTACTCAGACTAATAGCTATTGCTTTCTGACACTTGTCCTTGGGGGGATGCCGGGAATGCAGAGAGAGGGCAGGAAGTATCATCTTAATGCCTTAAAGCTGCACTATATATCTTCGTGATAAGTACACACGCGCCACAGGCTTTAGTGCAGCTGTATTCATGCTCACACACAAGCAAGACTCTTCTCATTTGGATTAAAAATATACCTTAATGATTCAAAAGAGCACTTTCAGTTTTAAAGCAGGTCCTGTTCACAGATGTACACTTTAATATAAATACATGATTTCTGTGATTGAGACTTGAGTGTGGGAATTATTATTATTATTATTATTTTTTTTTTTTTTTTTTTTGGTACTTCTCACACCATATGATTTGCATTTGTTTTTTGTTTTTAAATTAGTTTAATCCTTATTCATTCCCAAGAGGACCTATGAGGCTGTCCCACTGTTCTGTAGCAGCCTTGGGTCCTCTTCGATTTCTGAATCCTGCAATAGTTGGATGCCTCTTTAAGAACAAATATTGCAGACTCAGAGATTTGCTACATAGGTTGACATCCCAAGGATTTGTTACTTTTATATCATTTATCTAGTAGGGTTGTTAGACTTTGTGCATCATTATGCTTTGATGAAATAAGGGATGAAATGTCTAGCACACACTATTTTAACAAGCACAGTACATGAAATTTGAGCATGAACTCAATTCCAGCATGTGAGCATCACAGTGATTGACAGCACTTGCCTCTCTGTACTCCTCCCACACTGTAATTGACTTGGCTGGGGCAGCTGTGTGTCTGTGTGAGTGTCATCCTTAAATGGCTATTAATTAGCATTAGAGAGCACAGTCTGCTCACACCTCGCCTTTCTTAATCCTGAGCGTGTGGCTTTTCGTGAATCCATTAGCCATGGCGTGGAAGTCTCTTCTGCATCAGAGTCAATTACTTTATTCATGCTGCTTTGCTGTTTTGGAGGCTCAACTTTGACATTGTCAGCAGCCAGAGGGAAACATAAAAATGAACCAGCCAATTTTAAAATTCAGACCTTGTTTGATTGATTTCATATTTGCCTTTCATATTATTTGATACTGACAATCAGTATCTTCATTCTCATTAGATATAATGGTTTACCCCCACCTTGTTTCATGGCAGAATGCAAAAGTGGTGGATTTTCAAGCATTACTTTAAGTGTGAGCACATTACATTCTTTGTCATGTTTGGTCTAGCTAATTTTAAAAAATGGCACGTCTTTCAGCTTTTGGCTGAGCTCCCAAATCCAAACCCCCATTATGAAGTGCATCTAAAAGCTTTCAGATTGCCAGTGAGGGGAAGCCCATCCCTTCGGTATGAAATTAGTTTGTACTGTGCTACTATGAGGCAACACGTGTTTCTTCATTCCCAGGAGGAGCTGTCACTTAACCAAAGCGATGCTTGGCCATGTGGGACCTGTGGCTGTTTATGTTGTCCGTAGCTGTTTGTGGGGCAATATTTCCTACTTTACCGACAACCTCCCATTTATTAGTGACACAGCTCGCTGGAATAGTCTGTTCTGACCTATTTGTGACTGGCACTGGCATTTAAGAAATACCAACAAGAAGGCAGTGCAAGCTGAAAGGGTGGACTGGAGGAGTGGCGCATAATAATTCAAATGGTAAAAATTTGTTGAGGACATGCTGTCACACTGTTACTTCACACCAGACCTTCAACCCAAAGGGTTAGCGGGGCTCATCGGTAGATCATGAGCAACATGGGAGGTCACCTCCACCTCTTAGACTGCTCACTGGTAGGCTTTGGAATTCTCCTTTGGCCATTCAGTAGGCTTCCTTTTGTGGTGACTAAAGAATATTGGAGTTAGAGATGATCAGATCTTCCTGCTTGGAATGGCTCTATTTACACTGCGACATATCATTCACAGATTAACTAATTAACATTGAAGTGCATGGGTTACACCATGTGGTGACCATGTTCTTGAACTTCTGATATATAGTAAGAGGGCTACAGGCAAGGGAATGAGAGAGCGGATTTAGACTGGAAGATGATGGAGGGGCTATAGGTGGCTTGTTCATAATGCTGGCTGGATGCTCCCTGTTCTCTGATAGCCCTATGAGAGGAATAAGATCTTCACTCTGGACTCTAGGCTTTAAGATCAATAGGATTATAGGACTTGTGCTAAAAGCTTGTCTTAGTTCTCCCTGCAGCTTGCGTTGCACTTTCATGTCAACTTCAATTCTTCACGAACATCACCTCTGACTCAGTGCAGGGGATCATAGAGTGTGTGGTCTGTAAGTACTGTCACTATAATTGACTTTTCTATGATATTGCGCATCAATTTTCTTGTGTGTGTCGATAAATAAGAAGTGTTAAAATATTTGAACAGATGAGTTAGAAATACTGGGAAATATTGAGGGAGTAAATCACTAATGATTGGTTCTAAAAATAAATGGTAAAATTAATATACCAAAATTAAATACTAATATAGCCTTTTTAAAATATTTTTGAATATAATTGGCTTGGATGTGATTTGACACATGCAAATGATCAGAGTTTGTCAATATTAGTCATTTAGCCTAAAAGAAACGGTATGTAAAGTGGTATGGAATGCATTATAAAATGTTAAAACAAACCATTGAGGGTTTTTTCATAATATCCACATGATTAAATTAAAATTGATTTAAAAAAATAAAATAATTATTTAAAAAAAATATGTTGGATAAATAATGATAATAAAACAAATAAAACTGCACTTTCTTTCAATACATACCAAACTATTCTATAATGATTTTAACACATATTTCACCTGTTTTTTTTTTTTTATTAATGCATTGCATTATGTTGAATTTTAAGGTTGAAGGAAACGTATGCAAACTTAATGGGAAAAAAAATCTTAATGTTCTGTTATGACATTGTATATTTTCTATGGATTTTTATTTTTGTATTTTTCCTGACAGTGTCATTTTTCAAGAATGTCTGGGTAACGGTCCACCTTGCAGCATTCTCTCAAAACTGTGTCCAAAATATTTCTCTTAGCCTCAAAATATTGTTGTATCTCTGTAAGGTCGAGTTGGGTATAATGGGATTCCATCTCATAAATCATATTTCTTAAAGAATTTAGATTCTGTGAATAAGACGTACACCTATTTGCCCACACAAAGACCTCTCCCAGTCCCAGTGGTCCTCTCCCAATGGGTGTACTACCATCCGTTTCCCAAGGATTTCTATACTTAAAATGTTGTTACGTGCAGTGTCACATAAGACATTATGCTGCTGGTCAAAACATCAATAAAATAATAGTTTATAATCGTTATAAAATTAAAAAAAATTAAATAATACTGATATATAAAACATGAATACATAAGGGACCTGTAAACAAAACTGTCATGTTACAATGAAAAATGTTGGTAGAATTGAGTGTGTGTGTGTGTGTGTAAGAAGAGAGACTGTTGCATTGGTGCAATGTTTGAGGCCAGATTCAAGAAGGAATTCTGCATTATGATTCTTCGACTGTTATGTGTTGTACACTTCAAAGATCTTATTACAATACAAATTAATATTGATGTGCCATTCAAAATGCAAGTCCAACACCTGCATTGCTAACAGGGTACTAATAAAGGGACACAACCCGAGAAAGAGCAGCCAAAGGAATCCGTGTATCATTCGTTCTTTTCATATTCAATTAAGAAAACAAATTCGGAAAATCAAAAAAGGACTTGTTATTTCGGTCCGTGTATCTTTTGGTCATTTGATTTTCTATTTAAAAATAAATAAAGATAAATGATAAACGGTTTTGTTTAAGAAACGCAAAACGAAAATGTAGCTGGATTTTTCGTATTTTTGATTGTGGGTAAAAAATGAGATTATGCTTTAATATTTGTTTAAAAATTTGTTGAGGACATGCTGTCACACTGTTACTTCACACCAGACCTTCAACCCAAAGGGTTAGCGGGGCTCATCGGTAGATCATGAGCAACATGGGAGGTCACCTCCACCTCTTAGACTGCTCACTGGTAGGCTTTGGAATTCTCCTTTGGCCATTCAGTAGGCTTCCTTTTGTGGTGACTAAAGAATATTGGAGTTAGAGATGATCAGATCTTCCTGCTTGGAATGGCTCTATTTACACTGCGACATATCATTCACAGATTAACTAATTAACATTGAAGTGCATGGGTTACACCATGTGGTGACCATGTTCTTGAACTTCTGATATATAGTAAGAGGGCTACAGGCAAGGGAATGAGAGAGCGGATTTAGACTGGAAGATGATGGAGGGGCTATAGGTGGCTTGTTCATAATGCTGGCTGGATGCTCCCTGTTCTCTGATAGCCCTATGAGAGGAATAAGATCTTCACTCTGGACTCTAGGCTTTAAGATCAATAGGATTATAGGACTTGTGCTAAAAGCTTGTCTTAGTTCTCCCTGCAGCTTGCGTTGCACTTTCATGTCAACTTCAATTCTTCATGAACATCACCTCTGACTCAGTGCAGGGGATCATAGAGTGTGTGGTCTGTAAGTACTGTCACTATAATTGACTTTTCTATGATATTGCGCATCAATTTTCTTGTGTGTGTCGATAAATAAGAAGTGTTAAAATATTTGAACAGATGAGTTAGAAATACTGGGAAATATTGAGGGAGTAAATCACTAATGATTGGTTCTAAAAATAAATGGTAAAATTAATATACCAAAATTAAATACTAATATAGCCTTTTTAAAATATTTTTGAATATAATTAGGCTTGGATGTGATTTGACACATGCAAATGATCAGAGTTTGTCAATATTAGTCATTTAGCCTAAAAGAAACGGTATGTAAAGTGGTATGGAATGCATTATAAAATGTTAAAACAAACCATTGAGGGTTTTTTCATAATATCCACATGATTAAATAAAATTGATTTAAAAAAATAAAATAATTATTTAAAAAAAATATGTTGGATAAATAATGATAATAAAACAAATAAAACTGCACTTTCTTTCAATACATACCAAACTATTCTATAATGATTTTAACACATATTTCACCTGTTTTTTTTTTTTTTATTAATGCATTGCATTATGTTGAATTTTAAGGTTGAAGGAAACGTATGCAAACTTAATGGGAAAAAAAAATCTTAATGTTCTGTTATGACATTGTATATTTTCTATGGATTTTTATTTTTGTATTTTTCCTGACAGTGTCATTTTTCAAGAATGTCTGGGTAACGGTCCACCTTGCAGCATTCTCTCAAAACTGTGTCCAAAATATTTCTCTTAGCCTCAAAATATTGTTGTATCTCTGTAAGGTCGAGTTGGGTATAATGGGATTCCATCTCATAAATCATATTTCTTAAAGAATTTAGATTCTGTGAATAAGACGTACACCTATTTGCCCACACAAAGACCTCTCCCATTCCCAGTGGTCCTCTCCCAATGGGTGTACTACCATCCGTTTCCCAAGGATTTCTATACTTAAAATGTTGTTACGTGCAGTGTCACATAAGACATTATGCTGCTGGTCAAAACATCAATAAAATAATAGTTTATAATCGTTATAAAATTAAAAAAAATTAAATAATACTGATATATAAAACATGAATACATAAGGGACCTGTAAACAAAACTGTCATGTTACAATGAAAAATGTTGGTAGAATTGAGTGTGTGTGTGTGTGTGTAAGAAGAGAGACTGTTGCATTGGTGCAATGTTTGAGGCCAGATTCAAGAAGGAATTCTGCATTATGATTCTTCGACTGTTATGTGTTGTACACTTCAAAGATCTTATTACAATACAAATTAATATTGATGTGCCATTCAAAATGCAAGTCCAACACCTGCATTGCTAACAGGGTACTAATAAAGGGACACAACCCGAGAAAGAGCAGCCAAAGGAATCCGTGTATCATTCGTTCTTTTCATATTCAATTAAGAAAACAAATTCGGAAAATCAAAAAAGGACTTGTTATTTCGGTCCGTGTATCTTTTGGTCATTTGATTTTCTATTTAAAAATAAATAAAGATAAATGATAAACGGTTTTGTTTAAGAAACGCAAAACGAAAATGTAGCTGGATTTTTCGTATTTTTGTTTGTGGGTAAAAAATGAGATTATGCTTTAATATTTGTTTGAATAGAAAATCAAATGACCAAAATATACACGGACCATGGTGGAGGCGTTTTTCATATTTCCCATTTTCAATTTGAGCATGTAATCGAAAATACAAAAAATCACTACGAATAAGGAAATAAGTCCTTTTTTGATTTTCCGAATTTGTTTTCTTAATTGAATATGAAAAGAACGAATGATACACGGATTCAAAGGCAATGTTTTCTGCAATCCCTCACTGTTTCAGCTTATAGCAGTAGTTGCTAACATGGGCTCACTGAAAAAAAGCAAGTAAATGGAACCAAATTTTAGCGTCAAATGATAGGCTACAAGACGTACCATCAAAAAGATCAAGGCCTAAAATAACATACACATTTTTTTTTCTTTTGAAAGAATAGCCATTTTCGATTTGAAAGTGAAATTTATTATAGCTTAATTTACTCCAATTCCAAAAGTCATTACTCCAGTCTTCACTGTCCCACGATCCTTCAGAATTCATTTAAATGTATTTTAAACATTTGATCAATTTTATGCATCCTTGTTGGAAAGAAATAATGAAATATTGATTTAATTTCACTTAATTTCAATTTGGAAAAAAAGGAAAATAGAAGAAAAAAAAATGTTTCATTAAGCAACTTTTTTTTTTACTATTTTGTCATAATTCAGTTCAATCATTTGAGCTTAAGTTTAATTCATTAACATAAGTTGAACGCTGATAATTTATTATTTATAAGTTTCATCACTGTCAAAATCATCAGTTAGTTTCAGTTTTCATGGACCTTTAGTATTAATTAGTTCCTGTGTTCCTTTGTTTGATTTTCCCATGTGGCCTTGGTTGTCATAGTTGCAGAGATTATAGGTTTGTTTGGTTCAGCTGTTTTCATTAATTAACTTGTTTGAATCTGTACTTAAGTTCCTTTGTCTCCTGAGTTCTTGGTCGGTTGTTTGTTTAACGTATGCTATGCCTGATTGCCCTTTTGTATAATAAACCTTGTTTATATTTTTAGATACTGTCATCAGTCTTCTTCAGTCAATGTGTCGATCAGTTTGATGTCAGCTATTTTTTTGTGTAATATACAGTATGAGTGCTGTAAGCCTTTGGTTGCTGGCTGGTTGCTTTATATTTGTTCTAAGGGATTTCCAGGGTGTTGCATGGAGGCTACTACAATATCGTGGTTGGTTACTACGGTGTTGATTAGAATTTTGTAATGGAAATATATGAGTTGTTAAACAAAACCTCAAGAAACTAATTATGAACTGTATGAACTGAAATAAAAAAAAAAAAGCTTTGGACAAGGAGCTAACAACAATTCCCAGTAACTGCCCTGCTGCATAATCTTTATCATTCAGGAAACCACAAACAGCACTCAGTTGATCTCACTGCTTTGATGTGACTACCCATCTGCTACAGCCCACAAGCCTCTTGCTGTGGTTAATTATTTTTTGTCAAGTTAGCTGTTTACAGTTGAAATTGTCACAGACACCATCCTAATATGTTACCACAGGCTATACACAGACTTATGGAGGAGCATGTGCAGTGCCTGGGAGACACACACTTTCTATGCTTCACAGTTTAAATCTAAGGACACTTTTAAAACCTCCTGCAGCTTAGATTTCAGGTTGCAGTTCAAAGGCATTTGTACAAAGGTATTGTATTTCAAATCTAAATATATATGATTATTTGACTGCCTGTGGTAGAAAATATAAAGTAGCCAAGGATCTTCATAGACACAACAACTCAGGCATGAACAAGAAGCAGTAGAAATGTTGGTAAAACTTTATTTTGATAGCCCACTTTAGACATTCTACTAGCAGTAAGTAACTTTGCAACTACATGTCAACTAGCAGTTAGTAGAGTATTAGTAGACTGTCAGCTTAATATCTTCTAACACTTTCTTTGTCAACTTATACTAAGCCTAAACCTACCCCTAACACTAACCCTAAACCTACCCTAACAGTCTACTCTGAGAGTTAGTAGACATATAGTTGCAAATTTCTGAGATTTAGTTGATATGTAGTTGACATGTTACAAAGTTACTTATAGTCAGTAGGATGTCTAAAGTGGACTATCGAAATAAAGTGTAACCGAAATGTTTTGTGAAAAGATGGTGAATTCAGTGTGTTAAATACTTTTTGATTACATCATAATATTACATAAACCAAAATATTTGTACATTTCAAATTTCAAGTTACAAAGTAGTAGAAAGTACAGTAGACCTACTTATTTTCTGTGAGAAACTTTCCTCTGTTGTGAAACTGTATTTCCAGAAAAACAAATTCTGTCCAGAAATACAAACTGGAAGCACAAATGAGCTTGACAGTCCATATAAATCATGATGGGCTGTCCCCAGTGAGGTGAAGTCTGGGCTGCTGGCCTTGTTTACATTAAACTGCATTATAAGCCCCTAGGGATGGATAGTACTAATACAATGGCATCATGATCAGACACCACATTTGTCTGCAGATCTTTCTCCTCATATGGAGATTTCTTTCTTTTTTCTTTTTCTTTCTTTTTTTTCCCCTCTCCATGTCATCATGAATTCTTAAACGTAGGTCCTGGCATTTAAAAATAAAGTTTTATTGTGGTGATACAGATGTGCTAGTGTATCAAAGTGGATGTGGAGATCAGATGTACACAGTGGATGAGTGGAAATGAAATATAATGGAGATAATTTCCCTTTTTATTTGTACAAAAACTAGCACTTTTCCCTAAATATCCTGTTTTGTTGTATGTAACGTTTTTTTTTTTTTTCTTGATTTATTGATGAATTAACTGTGACAAAATGGACAGGCCAAGTTGTACTACATCTTGCAGACAGAGACCAGAATGTTTGGGGTAACAGTGTTTTGTTAGTGTTGCCTCTGTTTTATTGCCTGTTGGTTCTTTTTTCAGTTATTTATTATATTTGTGTGGTTTTTTTTTCAAAGAAAAAGCATAGTTTATTATTATCTGTTGATAGCATCCAATTAGTGTCTAAGCTGATAATTGAAATTTAGTCTCAGTGTTCCTTCCTAGCTGGGCACTTCTGCAGTAATGCAGTTTTGATGCTGCTCCCTCAGAGACAGAACAAAAATAATCACAGAAAACCGATTTTTAAATAAAATGGGGGGAAATAGATATATTGTAGTCAGAATTGTTGGGCTTAGTCCTACATTCTACCTGGAACATTATTAACCAGGGGTGCGTTTCCCGAAAGCATCGGTAGCCAACTATGGTCGCAAGTTCCGTCGTTACCAACGTTCAACGATTTGGTGTTTCCCGAAACCATAGTTCAAACGAACAGTCGCAAATTGCATCGCAAACTTGTGTTGTTGGAACAACAGCTCTCGACCTGTGGTTAGAAGCATAGTTCGTCGTTAGTTTGCTGTATCGACGTCGTTGATTGCGCCGCACCTGGGCTATGTTCTATTCAGAGTTATCGACCCTATGCCCTAATTCCTTTAGACGATTTCACCATCCACTTTTAATGATTTAAAAGACTTAAAGTTGTGGTTAAAGTTTATTACCTAATTCGCCTTCTTTATTTTTATTACAAATGCAGTTTGAAACTATATAGCAACACGGTGCTCGCAATTATTCTCCCTTCGAAGTGCCCTCTGAAAGTATTAATCATGCCGATTGGAACACAGCCGCATCGTTTCGTTTGTGCGAAGAAACGGTGAGTTTGTCGAGTGAGTTATCTTTGTAAAAACATTCCAAAAGACATATTTGTCATATAACAATATTGGTAAAACAGTGTGTTAGAGGTTTTCACTTATATAAAATGTTAACACTCAAATCAAAGTAATTTTATAGTAAATGAATGTACCAAAATAAAGTAACAAAAATGTATACATATGTGAGAGATTTTGTTGTTTTTACAGAATTATAAAATAGAATACTCTCTACAAATGTGTTTGTGTATGTACGTATATATATATATATATATATATATATATATATATATATATAGAGAGAGAGAGAGAGAGAGAGAGAGAGAGAGAGAGAGAGAGAGAGAGACAGACAGACACACAGTATAGACACTGTTTGCAAAATTATTTTTTTGTGTGTGTTTTTAAGTGTTTATTTAATGCATATCAGCAAATAAAGCAAATATTTAACAGATGTTATGTCAGATTAAATAAATGGTTTAAACTGCAATGGTGGCTGGATGCTGCACAGGTGACAGGAGGCATGGGTGAAGAAGATATCCTGTCTCCCAGCAGTCAGCTATCACCAAAGCCATGCATCCTCTTCAGCCACCTGCAAACTGCAGAAGTGGCCCACACAAAAGAGTCATGTGTGCTTCCATCACCCATCCATCAGGCCATCACCCACCACCTCCAGAAATTTCCAACAGCATAATAATGGAGTGTAGTTAACAACTGAATTTAAAGCAATGTTTCTTCTTATTGCAAGATTATTTTAAGTGTGTGAAAAGAATTCGTTGGTTGGTGGATGCCTACATCAGAGCGTGGCAGCAAAAGCATTTTTTTGCTTGAGGTCCTTGGATTTGCAGTGTTCTGTCATCATGTGTAAACTTATTTGTAGGGGCCCTTAGTTATTTAGGACATAAGAAAGGAAAGCATTCTTCTCTTTTTTTCTAAACAATAGTGTTTTGAAAGTTTGAGGACCTTGTGATGTTACTCGGTGTGCAAACTTTACATGGTTTTCAATGGAATATTTGCATTTAGTAATGGTTTTATTATTATTATTATCATTATTTTTATTCTTTTCATATTGATTTCATCACATATAATTTTGGCTTCTACTCTTGTAAATTAAAACAAGAATTAACATTAATTAATAGACATTGATTTCAGCTTTAGTATTTTTACATTTAAAAGCATATCCAGTGGAAAATGTTTGCAGTTAAAACTGACTAAAAGTGTGTTTTTACAGCCCTCAGTTAAAGGTTAGCTAGTAGCTACCCTCTCTTTATATTAGTTTTCTATTCTATTCTGTAATTTTTATATTAATTATTGTATGTGAAACCGTTTTAAAAGCAATGAATATGGAATAGGGTCTTAGTGGAATCTTCTGGAACGCTTGTCATGTCATACAATATCAGCAGCAGGACCATCACTAACATTACTTTACATACCTTTACATACAAGCTATAGTATATCAACAATGCTTGTATCAGGCATTACCTGCTAATCAAAAGTTGATACATATTCTTCACGTTTACCTTTTGTTCTTTTAGAATTTCAGGATGACATTTTCACGCTGGCTCATCCGGACGCTTAGGCTCGGCTACGCGATTCAGTTCACCTGGTGTCCCCCCAGGTTTCGGGGTGTCCACGCGATGATGGTGGGCAAAGATGCCCCAGTCATGTGCGCGGAGGTCGCGACCCTGTTGGCAAAGGGTGCGATAGAGCCGGTCCCTCCAGCCGACATGAAGTCCGGCTTTTACAGCCCTTACTTCATAGTACCCAAGAAGACAGGTGCGTTACGGCCTATCCTGGACTTGCGTGCCTTGAACCGAGCTCTGCACAGACTCCCGTTCAAGATGCTAACACCCAAGAACATTTTTGAATCCATTCGTCCGATGGATTGGTTTGCAGCGATCGACCTGAAGGACGACCGAGTCCCGAGATGGGCATGGCAACAGGGCACGCTCCGAGTGACCATCACTCCGGCCTGCCACCGAAACTTCACCCCGTGGTTGGACCCCTCATTTCTACGGGCCGACGTGCCCCTAGAACCGGTGTCCAGACATGTTGTTGTGTGAACAGATGCCTCTGCCACGGGCTGGGGTGCCATGTGCAACGGGCATGCTGCGTCGGGCTCCTGGACAGGACCCCGACTTCAGTGGCATGTCAATTGCCTCGAGTTGCTAGCAGTACGGCTTGCTCTGCACCGAGCAAGAGCAAGCACAAGCACGCTCTGGTCCGTACGGAAAACACTGCGACCGTAGCTTACATCAACCGTCAGGGTTTTACTCCCTGACCGAGGGCACTCTCGGCACAGACGCCCTGGCTCACAGCTGGCCGTTGGGCCTGCACAAGTATGCGTTTCCCCCAGTGAGCCTTCTTGCACAGACATTGTGCAAGATCAGGGAGGACGAGGAGCAGGTCCTCATGGTTGCGCATTTTTGGCCCGGCCGGACCTGGATCCCCGATCTTGTACTCCTTGCGACAGCCCCTCCCTGGCCAATTCCTCTGAGAAAGAACCTTCTTTCTCAGAGACGGGGCACCCTCTGGCACCCACGTCCCGATCTGTGGAACCTACATGTGTGGGTCCTGGACGGGTCACGGAAGGTTTAGGTACCTTGCCACCACAGGTGGTAGCTACCATCACTTCAGCTAGAGCCGTGTCCACCAGACACACCTATGCTTTGAAGTGGAACCTCTTCGTCACTTGGTGTTCTTCACGGCGTGAGGACCCCTGGAAATGTCCGATTGGGTCAGTGCTTTCCTTTCTTCAGGAGGGTTTGGAACGAAGGCTGTCTCCTTCCACCCTCAAGGTCTATGTGGACGCCATTTCGGCTCACCATGACCCTGTTGAAGGTAAGTCTCTGGGGAGGCACGATCTGATCATCAGGTTCCTGAGAGGAGCAAGGAGGCTCAATCCGCCTCGCCCTCAGCAAGTCCCCTCTTGGGACCTCGCAGTAGTTCTATCGGCACTGCAGAGGGCTCCCTTCGAACCCTTGCTCTCAGTTGAGCTAAAGTTTTTATCTTTGAAAACTGCACTCCTGACAGCTTTGGCTTCGGTGAAGAGGGTCGGGGACCTGCAGGCATTTTCAGTTGACGAAGCGTGCCTGGAATTCGGGCCGGCTAACTCTCACGTTATCTTGAGACCCCGGCCTGGGTACGTGCCCAAAGTTCCCACCACTCCTTTTAGGGATCAGGTGGTGAACTTGCAAGCGCTGCCCCTGGACGAGGCAGACCCATCCCTGGCGCTGCTCTATCCAGTACGTGCGCTCCACACCTGCGTGGACAGAACTCAGTGCCTTAGGACCTCAGACCAGCTCTTTGTCTGTTACGGAGGCCAGCAGAATGGAAAGGGTGTCTCCAAGCAGAGGTTATCACACTGGATAGTGGATGCTATTGTCCTGGCTTATCAGGCTCGAGACCTGCCATGCCCCCTAGGGGTGAGAGCTCACTCAACTAGGAGTGTAGCTTCCTTCTGGGCGCTAGCGCATGGCGCCTCGCTAACAGACATCTGTAGAGCTGCAGGCTGGGCGACCCCTAACACATTCGCGAGATTTTAGAATCTCCATGTAGAGCCCGTGTCCTCCCGGGTACTCGCCCCTTCGGGCCAGTAAGGACCTGCTCGGTGTCAATCCGCTTGCTGCGCCATTCCACTCCACGGACTGGATGCGTGCACTATTCCCCTCAGGTGAGTTCCTCAGTCAGAACCCTGGGTTCCTCCAGCACTGTTAATGTCCAACAATTGCGTACATGCCCTTTGGTCAGCCCTGTGTGGGACTAGGTGCCTCCACGTGTTGTGATTCCTCTTTTCTGGGCAATCCCACGTGTGTATGTCCACAGTAAGTCTCACCGCAGCATGTGTCTTTCCCTTGGCAAGCCCCTTGCCAGTTCTGTCGTTGAAACTTCCACCCTGCGGGCTGGGTACCTCAGAGTTCTTATGTATCACCACCTTGGTGGATACCTGCCTTCTGTAAGTCCTCCCACGGGCAGGCAGCCTGCTAGCATATGTCCAGCTGGAATATGCTACCCAGTGTATTCTGTGTGAGCTATAGGCCCTCACTCGTGCTGGCCTTACGACAGGGTGCTATCACTCACACGGGTCACTGGAAGACAGCCATGTGGCATTTTGTAAGGGACCCCATTCATAACGTCGAACGTGACCGACTGAAAGGGAACGTCTTGGTTACGTATGTAACCCTCGTTCCCTGTAGGAGGGAACGGAGACTTTACGTCCCCTTGCCACATTGCTGTTTTACTGAATGGCCGGGTCACTGGCTCGGCTCCTCAGCGAAGACTTAAATGCGAGTTGCTCGCGTTGCTTCTTATATACCCGCTCTGCGGGGCGGAGCTCGCGATGCAAATCCCGCAGAACCAAGATACTTTGTGTACCATTGGCTCGTTTTGTATCACTCGAAGGTGATTGGGCTCTCGGGCGAGATCCCATTCGTAAAGTTTCCGTTCCCTCCTTCAGGGAACGAGGGTTACATACGTAACCAAGATGTTACATAAGTAACCTGAGATGTTCCCTTTCAAGGGAACTTCGAACTGTGTCCTCTAGGGGTCGCTATGGGGAACAATATACCCATGCCACCATGTTGAAGCAGGCCAGAACCATGGTGATCACTAAGTACCAATTCTACCCTTTCCATGGGAGTTGCCCCTAGGATGTTAGACGGCTGCCTGTGACATTATCACTTTCGGCCAAAGGCCTAGGCTACATACCCAAACTTACCTGTTAGGGCCAGACTCCTGGGCATGGGGTAGAGCTCAAGGTCTGGAATCAAGAATAGATTCCTTTAAAGGGGTACGACCAAGAGCCTAGCATCATACTAAGTCTTGGCCTGTCACACAGGGGCTACCATCTGCTCTCACGTTAATTCAATTCAATTCAAGTTTATTTGTATAGCGCTTTTTACAATACAAATCGTTACAAAGCAACTTTACAGAAAATTATGTTTCTACAATATTTAGTAATAGCTTATAAGTGGTGACTGTCAGTTTGTGCACGTATGACAGGATTTGTAGAAAAATCTATACAAGTCGTAGTCAGCCAGATGATGAACATTATTAATATTATTAATAATTAATAATTATTATGTGATGCAGTCACACTTGTAGCAATATTTGTAAGTTCTGTTGTTGATTCAGGGTTAGCATCATCTGGGGTCATCTGAGGGTCAGCATCATCTCTTCTCAGGTGTTCTGGATCCAGACTGGAGCTTGTGTAAATCCTAGTTATCACGGGATGTAAATCTGGTGGCAAAACATAGAAACAATAGAGACATCATTAGCATAGCTGCTGTTCCAACAAAGTAAAATTAATTATTTTAACCCAAGCTAAAGAATAAGAATGCACATTTGATCAGATACAAATATACTCACAATTTAAGATACATTATTCAAATGCTTGGCGAAAGAGATGCGTTTTTAATCTAGATTTGAACAGAGAGAGTGTGTCTGAACCCCGAACATTATCAGGAAGGCTATTCCAGAGTTTGGGAGCCAAATGTGAAAAAGCTCTACCTCCTTTAGTGGACTTTGCTATCCTAGGAACTACCAAATGTCCAGCGTTTTGTGACCTTAGGGAGCGTGATGGATTGTAGCGTGGTAGAAGGCTAGTTAGGTACGCAGGAGCCAAACCATTTAGGGCCTTACAGGTAAGTAATGATAATTTGTAATTGATACGGAACTTAATAGGTAGCCAGTGCAGAAACTGTAAAATTGGGGTAATATGATCACATTTTCTTGACCTGGTAAGGACTCTAGCCGCTGCATTTTGGACTACCTGTAGCTTGTTTATTGAAGAAGCAGGACAACCACCTAGAAGTGCATTACAATAGTCCAGTCTATAGGTCATGAATGCATGAACTAGCTTTTCTGCATCAGAAACAGACAACATGTTTCGTAGCAATGTTTCTAAGATGGAAGAATGCAGTTTTTGTAACATGGGAAATATGGTTTTCAAAAGACAAGTTGCTGTCTAATATAACACCCAAATTTTTGACTGTAGAAGAAGTAACAGTACATCCGTCTAGATGCAGATTGTAATCTACAAGATTCTGTGTAGTGTTTTTTTGTCCAATAATTAATATCTCTGTCTTATCCGAATTTAATTGGAGAAAACTATTGGTCATCCAATCTTTTACATTTTTAACACACTCTGTTAGCTTAGATAATTTAGAGGTTTCACTGGTCTCGTTGAGATATATAGCTGAGTATCATCAGCATAACAGTGAAAGCTAATTCCGTATTTTCTAATAATATTACCAAGGGGCAACATGTATATTGAAAATAGAAGGGGACCTAGGACGGATCCTTGTGGCACTCCATATTTTACTGATGATAAATGAGATGACTCCCCATTTAAGTAAACAAAATGGTAGCGATCGGACAGGTAGGATCTAAACCATCTTAGAGCCTGCCCTTGAATACCTGTATAGTTTTGTAATCGATCTATGAGTATGTCATGATCTATGGTGTCGAACGCAGCACTAAGATCAAGTAAAACTAGAAATGAGATGCAGCCTTGATCTGACGCAAGAAGCAGGTCATTTGTAATTTTAACAAGTGCAGTTTCTGTGCTATGGTGGGGCCTGAAACCTGACTGAAATTCTTCATAAAGATCATTTTTGTGCAGGAAGGTGCTCAATTGAGCAGACACAACTTAGCAGGCCGGGGGGTACCCTCGAGACTGCGCTCTACTCCCCCCCCTCCGGGGGTACCGCTCACGGGGACCTGCGGGAACCTGGGGGTAGGACAGACGAGGCGAGAGAAAAGGAGATGGAAGGAGGAGCGACAGAGACGAGAGAGGGGAGAGAAAAAAAAAAAAAGAATTCCGGTTCCCAGACGCACTGCTGCTCGGCCCTCCACCAGCTGGGCGATCTCCTCCGCGGTGCCTGGCGGTGGCACTGGACGGCCCTCGGCGGATGGCACGACACCCCTCCGCTGCCCGGTGGACGGCAACGGCTCCTCCGGTTTTGGGCAGCCGGCAGGAGTCCCCCGTTCCCTGCTCCTCTGGATTCCTTCACGGAGGCAGCAGGCTCCGGCCCCCTGGCGAACGGCGCCGAGTCCTCTGCTCCCTCACGGACGGCAGCTGTCCCTCCACATCGCAGGCGGCCGGCAGTGAGCTCGCCCGTCCCCAGCAACTCGCTCCAGCACACCGCCTTGAGCGTCCATGGTGGCACACTCCTCGCCTGCTCGATGGCACCGCGGATTCACCACAGCTGCGAGGGATCTTCAGCAGCGCGTCCCTCCTTCTCCCGGGCTTCGGCACCACTGTAATAATTAAAACTTCGTATTCATCTGGAAGAAGGAGGCGGGAACCGGCGGACAATCAAAATGACATTTTAATAATTCCAAAATAAACACAAAACAGCGCACCAGCCCCTCACGGACGACTGATGCGCACAAAATAAAACCAAAACATAAAATAATGCCCAGGCCTGTTCCTCTCTCGTCCTTCACTGTCGTCACTCCAGTTTTATATCCTTCCATCTCCTCTGTAGGACTCGAGACCGGTGGTGGGTCGCAGGTGTCGCTGATTTCCCAATCACTCCACCGGCCTCGCTCGTGTTCCCACATCCCTCGGCCCCGCCACACTCATCACAAACATGCTCTTAAAATGGAGTTGAAAGTCAGTGACTCTTGCACTGAGGTGGTTAGTGTTCACTCAGGGAATTCAGAAACAAACAAAAAAGTTCTTCCAAACAGACACCGCTACATCGGCTAAAGAGTTTCATGTTTTTCTTGCTATTAGACTAGTTTCACCACAGACTGTGCATCTCACTTTTGACTTTATGAAAGTATAAACTCAGGGCACGTCTTGGCGAACTCTGAGACTTTTAATCTGTGGTGGAACTGATCGCAGTTGACCAAATAATCTGCCAATTCCCTTTACTGGACTGCAAGGGCAAAAGAGGCTAAGTCCCTGGTCCTCTCATCCCAGAGAGCTTGCTCAGCACTATAAAGAAGCATTAAATCCCAGAAAAGAAAATTAGATGTTTCAAAGTAAGAACATGATGACTGGACTTATATAGGTTGGGGCAAGGTTTTCATACTATATGGATTTATTATAGCTGTCACAACTTTCTCTGGGATATTATTTGGCAGTTTTAGGTTACATATTTGACATTTGAGCTCTTCCACTCACACTTTATGATTGGGATGATGTACATGGGAGGTTGTTTGGGGAAATGTACAGTACATACCATCTGCAGCTGATGACAACTAAAACGCTTGTTACACGCCAGTCTGTTGTCAGGTCAGAGAGAAAGTTAGATGCCTCTACATGTAATAGGGATGAGTAGAATTGCTTACATCATAATACAGATACTTGCTTTAATTTTATGTTTTCTACATATTTTAGAGTGAAGTGTAAAGCATACCATAAGTGCTGAAGTGAAAAAGAAGTGAACAGTGTGTACAATTACTTCTCTTTCCTCTTACGTTCTCTGCTAATTTTAACATGCACAAATTTTGAAAACTGCCCAAACTCATTGCTGCTCTTGCCAGAAAAAATGACAGTTGGGGGAAAAAAGAGTAATCTCGTGTTATTTCACTGTACAAAATAACTTCAAATTAAAATGTCATATTTATTTTAAAGGGTTTATGAGGGTTTATTCTTTTTAAAGAGTCTGCACAATGTACTATTTATAGCTACTGTAATCATACATATATACTCTTGAAAGGGGTAATTTTTAATAAATTATATATTTACACACACACACACACATACGCACACACACACACACACACACACACACACACACACACACACACACACACACATTTGTTTTTGTGGAAAGTGGGGACATACCATAGGCGTAATGGTTTTTATACTGTACAAACTGTATAGTATATCGCCCTACACCAACCCTACACCTAACCCTAACCCTCAGAGGAAACTTTTTACTTTGTTTTATTTTTACTTTCTCAAAAAAAAAAAAAAACTAATTCTGTATGATTTATAACCGTTTTGAAAAATAGGGACATGGGTTATGTCCTCATAAGTCACCATCTCCTTGTAATACCTGTGTCATACCGATATTACCGTCATTATACAGAATTGTGTCCTGATATGTCACAAAATCAAGAGCACACACACAGTGTAAGGATTGGACTGTCTTTGTTGTGTTTCTCCCACGTGTGCCCTAATTTGGTCATTCCTGCTCCTATCTTTGTTGTCTCTTCATTAATCATTCTGTGCATCCATTTTCCTCGTTATTCTCTCATTAAGTCATGTATTTAGTTCCAGTCTGTGCGTTCCTCCTTTGTTGGGTCTACCAGCTGTTTACATGTCTTCCATCCCTTCCAAGTGTGGATTTATCCTGTGCGTTGGATTTAATTAGTGATGGACAACCAAGGCTTTCTGAACCGTTTGAGGCTTTCATGAAATTGTGCCAAAAAAAAAAAAAAAAAAAAAAAAAAAAAGATCATGAACATCATGAAATGCAATAGAGGTGTGACATGCATTCAGTTTCTGTCTGGTGTTGAGGTTACAAAGTCAATGTAAAGTCAAACACAAGAGTCATGCGAAGTGCCTATTTTTTTCAAATCAGCTGTTCCAACCTTCCGATACTGCATGACGTTCAAAGCTTAAAATGTCATGAATCACATGGTGTTGTCATTTCGATACAAGCATCGGCACAGTGTGTGATACACTAGTGCTTTGAAAACTGCGTCAAGGCATCTGAGCCTCAGTATCAATCGTCCCGTCACTAGATTGTATAAATTACAGTTTTGTTTATCCATGGCTCCATCGTTCCTTCCACCAGCTTATCGTGACAGAAGACCCAAACTAAACAGTTAATTATGTGTTTTCCCCTCTGTTTGTTTTCTGTTTTCCATTCAGTGTTTTTTTTGTTGTTGTTTTGTTTTGTTTCTGGTGTATTTATTTCCTTCCCCATGGATTCGCTGCGAAGTTCATCACCCTTGCCCGTAAAGACCTTTCCCTGTTGGATTATGCGGTTGAGTTCGGCCAGCTCACTGTTTTAACGGCATTCGATGACGCTGCGCTGATCTCCCTGTTCTTGATCGGGGCCAATTACCATTGCCCTGTTGACATCCCAGACACCACTGGACTAAGCTAAAGGGAAGCAATCATCCAGTGTCTGGAGAGAGTCTACCCCTGATCCAGAACACAGCCAGACCCAGAGAGCCCCTCCGCTCCCGCTTCGACCAGCCCACCGCTGAAGGAAGCCATTGCATAGGAGTGTGACAGAGCTGAGGAAGTCAAGTCAAGTCACCTTTATTTATATAGCGCTTTAAACAAAACACATTGCATCAAAGCAACTGAACAACATTCATGAGGAAAACAGTGTGTCAATAATGCAAAATGACAATTAAAAGCAGTTCATCATTGAATTCAGTGATGTCATCTCTGTTCAGTTTAAATAGTGTCTGTGCATTTATTTGCAATCAAGTCAATGATATCGCTGTAGATGAAGTAACCCCAACTAAAAAAGCCAGAGGCGACGGCGGCAAGGAACCGAAACTCCATCGGTGACAGAATGGAGAAAAAAAACCTTGGGAGAAACTAGGCTCAGTTTGGGGGCAAGTTCTCCTCTGACCAGACGAAACCAGCAGTTCAATTCTAGGCTGCAGCAAAGTCAGATTGTGCAGAAGAATCATCTGTTTCTTGTGGTCTTGTCCCGGTGGTCATCTGAGAAAGGTCTTTAAAGGGGATCTGTATTTGTGACTCTAGTTGTCCTGGTCTCCACTGTCTTTCAGGGATGTAGAGATCCTTTCTAGGTGCTGATCCACCATCTGGTCTGGATGCTTACTGGATCCGGGTGACTGCAGTGACCCTCTGATCTGGATACAGACTTGATCTGGTGGCTACAGTGACCTCGGAATAAGAGAGAAACAGACTAATATTAATATTAGCTTCCAATGATGTAGCAAGTACATCGGGTGTTATGGGAAGTGTTCCCGGTTCCGGTTTACCTAATTAATGCAGCCTAAAAATCCTTTAACAGATTTGGATATTAAAAGCATATTAGTATGTTATGTGTAAGCCAGGTTAAAAAGATGGGTCTTTAATCTAGATTTAAACTGCAAGAGTGTGTCTGCCTCCTGAACAATGTTAGGTAGGTTATTCCAGAGTTTAGGCACCAAATAGGAAAAGGATCTGCCGCCCGCAGTTGATTTTGATATTTTAGGTATTATCAATTTGCCAGAGTTTTGAGAACGTAGCGGACGAAGAGGATTATAATGTAAAAGGAGCTAATTCAAATACTGAGGTGCTAAACAATTTAGGGCTTTATAAGTGTCACGTTCGGTGTTATGGAAAACACAGGAGAGAGAACCAATTGCGAAATAGTTCTCTCTCCTGTGTTTTCCATAACACCGAACGTGACAGAAGGACTCCGTCCGTTAATTCATGTCCGTCAATGCCTTGTCTTGCCTTGCCTTGCCTCGTTTATGTTATGTTTGGATTTACCGGTTTTGACCCTGCCTGGACTGTGTATTCTCTTTGGATTACCCCTTATTAAAGACATACTCGCAAAACAGAGACCAGGAGGGAGGCGGACAGGTATTAACGTTTAACACTAAACAAGGACTCCATGACTAAGACTCAGACAGACCAGGTATAAATACACAAAAGGATGATGGGGAAACAGGAGACAGGTGGGGAACAATCAATTAACTAAACAAGGAGGAAGGTGACCAAATAAGGAGACAGGAAGTGATAAATGATAAACACTGTGGGAACTGAGGACACCTAGTGGAAACCCAGGGAACACAACCCAGACACTGTGAAAATAAGTAATAAGCAATATTTTAAAATCTATACAATGTTTGATAGGGAGCCAGTGCAGAGTTGACAGGACCGCGCTAATATGGTCATACTTCCTGATTCTAGTGGTTCTGCCGGCCCTCTCCAAGGTGTCCGTCCTCCTCCTGAACCTTCTCCCAGTTCCCACCTGTCCCTCTCTCTGTTGGTTCTACAGTGCAAGTATGCGCCTTCCGGGAGGGGTGAAAATGTCAGGATTGGACTGTCTTTGTTGTCTTTCTCCCTCATGTGACCTTATTTTGTTGTTCCTGTTCCTGTCCTTTTTGTCTCTTAATTAAGTATTCTGTGCTCCCATGTTCCTCTTAATGTTCCTTGTTATTCTCTCGTTAAGTCATGTATTTATTTCCAGTCTGTGGAATTACTCCGTTATCTGGTCTACCAGTTGTGTACAGTTTGTGTCTTCCTTTCATTCCAAGTGTATCCACCCTGTGTGTTACCCTTCTTACTTTGCTCCTTCATTTCTTATGGTAGCGTATCGTCACACACACACACACACACACACACACACACACACACACACACTCACACACACACACTCACACACACACATATATATATATATATATATATATATATATATATATATATATATATATATATATATACATATACATGTGACCTTGAGATACATTAGCTTACATATTAAACTTTCCTATCTCCTTCTCCTTTAGCTTCATTAATTTGTGATTGTGTTTTGCAATATGAATATATATATATATATATATATATATATATATATATATATAACTGACAGAACATATAAAATTGACTCAAGATTGCCTACTCAGCCGCCTACCATACACTAAAAATTGTTACATCAGCAAAAGACTGTAACAATGATTATGTAAAAAAAGCACGTTCTTCAAAAATTACCAAGTCATATCATTAAACAACAACAAGAACAAAAGGTAACTGGACATTTAAAGGAATTCTCTGTGACACTTCACATTTTATGGGTCATCTGTAATATAAATGTCCGTTTTTTTTCTCTTCTCCTTGTTCCTCACGCACATTAGGATTTTATGTTACATCTTATGATGATAAATTAATGTTTATTCCATTAGTTTGATTATTTGTGACATAGTGTACCTTCAATGTATTAGTATTTAGCTCAGTTTGTGGAAAAGCTACTTGTAATGAACTTCAATACATCATGTGTTTTTCTCTTTACCCCATATGTCATTATGGTGGTTGTCAGTATATGTCAAAGGATTAAAACGGAGTTTATTAGCAGCATGGTTATGCTAATTCAACAAAAAATACTGTTGGATTCACTGGATTTTCAAATTTTTTTTTTTTTTTTGTAAAGTTTTGAAACATTTTAAATTGTAAAATTTACAGGTTGTTATGAAACAATTTGGTTTTTGTTTTGTTTTAAGCAGAGTGTTATCCTGCTTAACTCCTCCTTGACTAAATTCAATCCAAAATGGGGACATTGTGTTTCTCCAATGTCATTTTCATCATACACACAAGGTATAGCTGTACCTTCTTTCTGTATTTTCTTGAGGACTTGGTCCCTTCTCCTGTCTTACCAAGCTGCCAGTTTGAGTGGGGCAGTAGACACAAGCTGGGAATCATTCCAGGAACCTTTCTCAAGCACCTGAATATTCATCTTCATTAGGGCATCATCACTCCACCACACTCCACTGATGATTCCTGTTAACACTGTGCGAATGTGCAAAACGGGTGCTGGGGGTGGCAACGTGATGGGGATGAGGCTTAGAGAAAGATGGAATATTGAATGAATGACAGCTCTGGGAAGGACAGGGTGAGCTTGAACAAGATTATGAAGGACACACTGATCTCATTGTTTGCTTCAGCAATTTGCCCCTCATACTGATATTGCCATACGTACTGTAGAATACAAGGACATTAACAAAAGAACTGACTTTGGTTTTATCTTTTTTTATTAGTGTTCAGTTCCTTTTAACCTAGACTATTAATGCATAGGCTAATCATTTATAGAATTTCTGGACACTGTCTGTCTTTCTTTCTTTTTTTACATTTAGATTAATTTGAGTGCACATCTTTTGTTGTAGTTGTTCATGTTTACTGACTTGGTGATAAGGAGTTGGCACACTGGTAAATTGGCTTGTATATGTGCATTTGCTTGTGTACTTTTCTAAGTGCTTAAAACAAGATTCATTTTATAATCTTTAATAGTATATTATCATGTCCATGTTCTGTTTTTACTTCATTTATAACTTAGGCTTCCTGAGTTGCTGCTTAAACTGATGTATAGGACAGAGCAGGATCTTAAATGTTGGTAAAATCGACCTATGTGGGGAATTTTATTTATTTATTTCAGACTTCAGAGAACTTCTACAGAGTTATTAGAGGTGTTTTTTTTTTTTTTTGTTGAAGACCAAGCCCAAAGTCAATACAAAAACAGATAATCTAGGGCACTACAGGTATTCCCAGCCAATTACAGCACTGTCTTCCTACTGCTTCTCCTGTATAGCGGGGAAGTCTTGGCCTAGTGGTTAGAGAGTTTGACTCCTAACCCTAAGGTCATGGGTTCGAGTCTCGGGCCGGCAATACCACGACATAGGTGCCCTTGAGCAAGGGACCGAACTCCCAACTGCTCTCTGGGTGCCGCAGCATAAATGGCTGCCCACTGTGTTCATTGCTGTGTGTGCACTTTGGATGGGTTAAATGCAGAGCACAAATTCTGAGTATGGGTCACCATACTTGGCTGTATGTCACTACATTTCACTTGCTAATAAATATCCTGTATGCT
This sequence comes from Carassius carassius, assembly GCF_963082965.1. Taxonomy (NCBI): domain Eukaryota; kingdom Metazoa; phylum Chordata; class Actinopteri; order Cypriniformes; family Cyprinidae; genus Carassius; species Carassius carassius. The sequence goes on along the minus strand of NC_081756.1, from coordinate 27,314,206 downwards.
TCCGGTGACATGCTTGATTAATAGTTCATTTGATTTTGACATGAACAGAGGTAGATCTCTATAGTAATGCATTCGCTGTACAAAACCATGCGTCTTCCATCACTACTTTCTTGGTAACGAGGTACATGTTTTTATTGCTATTACATAATGAATCTTGTGTTTTCAGGGTAGATTGGTAATGTAGGCCATAAATGCCCAAACTTATCTGCAGAAATATTTGAGCAGCGCTCATGATCATGAAATAGAGGAGACTGGATGGTTGTAACACTTTTGGATTTAAAGTCTGAAATACAGACACACATACAAAACACAAATTCTCAACATTTAGTATAATTTTCCTCCATTTATTTGCTGTATATATATATATATATATATATATATATATATATATATATATATATATATATACTCACCTGAAGGATTATTAGGAACACCTGTTCAATTTCTCATTAATGCAATTATCTAATCAACAAATCACATGGCAGTGGCTTCAATGCATTTATGGGTGTGGTCCTGGTCAAGACAATCTCCTGAACTCCAAACTGAATGTCAGAATGGGAAAGAAAGGTGGCTACTTCCAGCAGGATAATGCACCATGTCACAAAGCTTGAATCATTTCAAATTGGTTTCATGAACATGACAATGAGTTCACTGTACTAAAATGGCCCCCACAGTCACCAGATCTCAACCCAATAGAGCATATTTTGGGATGTGGTGGAACGGGAGCTTCGTGCCCTGGATGTGTATCCCACAAATCTCCATCAACTGCAAGATGCTATCCTATCAATATGGGCCAACATTTCTAAAGAATGCTTTCAGCACCTTGTTGAATCAATGCCACATATAATTAAGGCAGTTCCGAGGGGGGTCAAACACAGTATTAGTATGGTGTTCCTAATAATCCTTTAGATGTGTGTGTGTGTATATATTTATATTTATTTATATATATATATATATATATATATATATATATATATAAATATATATATCTGTGTGTGTGTGTGTGTGTGTGTATATGTATGTGTATGTATACATTCCCCCCCCCCCCACACACACACACAAATACATATATAGCTACAGGGTTTATAACATTAACAGTTTAAAAGTAGCCATAAGAGAAACAAAAATCAACACAAGCTGCAGGAGTCAGTTTTGACTGATCACGGGTTGAGGAGATATAGATAAGATTTAAATACCCTACGTATTGATAGCGGCTCCCTGATGTGCGAAAATTGTGCAATATTAGAATGTTTGCAGGGAGTGGGTAATAATGGTCAGAAATTCAGTGGGAGCGGGATTAAGAAAATAGTCCGTCGCATCGCTCTAATACAAAAATGCAATGGCGACTGTAGAAAGTAAAATCCGAATTCCCGAAATTTTGGGGGATTCAGAAATGTTTTTAGTTTCAAAAAGAGGCCATGTCCGGGAAAAAGAGGATATATGGTCACTCTAACGTCATGGCAATGTTCAACACAAAGTACATAACGCGAGAAAATGCATAGTGCGTCAATGCATGTAACTAATGTAAATCAAGCAAGCTTATATGCATTGGCCACGAATTGTTGGCAAAATAACACATTAGCGGACCAGAGGGAATAATATGTTTTTTTTTGTCTCCAGAAAACTTATTGCACAAAATAAATTCAAGCTCTCTCAAGGACCTGCATCAATGTATGTTTATTTTCAAAAACTTTCCAGGGTCTTGATTTCTTTTTAAGATTCACAAACTTTCAAGGATTTCAAGGACCCGTGGAGACCTATAATATAAACATACTAACCCAAAACATCTGAATGGTATTGTGAGATAGTGATTACACCCATGTGCCTCCTTTCTAATTTGTTAAACTGATAGTGAAACAACCAACCAACATGTGTCACAACTCTTTCTACTCTTCCCAGATTCATTGTTTGAATAGTCAGCCTACAAAAATGTCTCACTTACAGTTATCCACATAAAGCAGGGAAAGGAGAAATTATTTTAACATTAGAAAACGTTTACATTTAGGAATGCGTATATAGAACTGAAACAACTGATCCTACAATGCATTTATTTTAAAAGACAACACCATTATGAAGTCAAGAAGAGTTCAGGCTATGCCTTCTATCCCTCCCTCTGTTTGTCTACCTCCCTTGTGTTTAATATCACTCCACCACTGTGGGCATATATCACCAGTCCAGTCAGGCCATGAGCTGTGATGCGCAGCTCTCTTCATCAGGGCATTAATTTCTGGAACTGGATTTAATCAAGTCTCAATATCATCATAGCACTGAATGTGATGTTCAGTTTGGTTGTGTTTTACACCTGTCACATGCTATCAATGTGATGTGAAGCAGATCCTATCCTGATGTATTAATTCCATGGTACACCTTTTGTAGACTGCTGCCTCCATTCAAGTCCTGCACATCTGTCATACTATAAAACAATAAACATCAGTCAGAAGAAATAACCTATATTTGCAGTCAATTTTTGTCAGTTCCCATGAGCTCCAGTCAGATGGATGTTTTATTGGTTGTGGGAAGCCCTTAGGCAATATTTAACAAACAGTCATAAAAATTACCAATAAACATGATTGACTAGTCTCCCAATGGGCCAGTGCCATTCCTGGCATAAGGGGAAATACTTGAAGGGACTATGTTGTAAAGCTTTTCTGATTTCAAAACAAGAGGAGAAAATAAAACATCTGAAATAATACTTTATGACCGTGCTTTCATTTTTAGATGGATGGTCAGAGACATTATTCGCTTAGCTGTAGGATAATATAAGGTGTCAGTTTTACTGTTTGTTCCGGACTCATTTTGAGCATGTTACACAGACTGCCGGTGCCACTGTTCCATGCCCTCCCCTGAAATAATTTGCAAGTCAGTAATGTTTGGACACACCCATGCCCTCTGTCTCAATTTGTTGCTGTTGTATCCAACATTTGCGTTTCTGCTTTAGCTGTCAGAATTCATTATCTGCCATGCTAAAAATACTACAGAGTTGTCCTGAGAACAGGTGTCAGAGGGGCAGAAAATGGCCAAGAAGAAAGAAAGAAAAATAAATAAATACTGTAAATGAAAGCCTGGCACGGCACCAACTAACCAGGCAAAATTAATAACCTCATTCCCAAAGTACCCCTATATTTTATTCAACTGAAAGGAAGCAAGGGCTCAATAAAGAACTCTCTGTCCACAGGCTTGCTACTTACCTTGATCTAAATCAAGCTTTCGGGATTATTTGAAGGTGAGACAAAATTCTCACTGTACTGAAATAAACATCATATGGGCTCAATGGAAAAAAGTGCCTCTATCTACATTTTTACTAAATTCCAAATATATATATCTATATCTATCTCTCTCTCTCTCTCTCTCTCTCTCTATATATATATATATATATATATATATATATATATATATATACAGTGTTGGGGAGTAACTAGTTACATGTAACGGCGTTACGTAATTTAATTACAAAATTATTGTAACTGTAATTAGTTACAGTTACTACGAAAAAATGAGTAATTAAATTACAGTTACTTATGAAATTTTTAACGATTACAAAGGGGATTACATTTGAATATTTACACACATCCACATACAGATTTAACTGATTTCTTTCCCAAATTGCACTGACTATTCTGAGACATACCGCTCTAATAATTTCCGGGATGCGGAAATACAGTCTGGTTCGTAGAATCCATTCATAAAAACGGAATGCCTAACGCGGACGGAATATGCCACATTTTGGATGACTAAATCAAAAGTAGGTCAGTACACTTGATTCAAAACATGACATCGACTAGTGTCTGTGAATATTAAGCCCCAAAAATGCAATATATGACTTGCACATTCTGCGTGTCTTTGGAAATCAGGCGCGGACTGGACACCGGGAGAACCGGGACAATTCCCGGTGGCCTGGCAGCCGATTTTGCCCCACTATTTAATATCATTATTGTATACTAAAGCGATCATTTGCAAATCCGCCATTTGATAATTAAATCTCTAATAAGTCATGAATTGTAAGTCATGACTCGCACGCTCTCCGCGCCTCCGCCAAACGGTTTGGATCAGACTCAGAGTAATCAATGAGAGAGAGAGAGAGAGAGAGAGAGAGAGAGAGAGAGAGAGAGAGAATAGAGTGGACTGCTGGAGCAGAGAAGCAGAACTACTGTTCAGGGTTTCAGGTCAGTTTCATCTGTAAAGATGCTTTTTTGTCTTTGTTTTTTTATTTATTTAATCAAGCAGCAGCACGTTGCTCATCAGTAATCACTCAAAATACTATATAAAGGACATCATTATTATGTGTTGTAATGTTACAGTAGGAATTTAGCTGAAAAAAATTCAGATTTATTTTTTATAGGTTTAGGGGGAGCTACGACAGACAACAACACAACCCTTATGAAAATTAACATTTTAATATTTAACTATAAATCCAGAGAAATGGTTACTATTGTTTAACTGTGGTAACCAAAAATGAAAAAATATTTTACAAATGTATTTATTTAAAAATAAATACAAATCCATTTGCAAAAAAACAAAAACAAAACAAGGTTATTTTACTTTTATATAGGCTAATAAAAGCATGGTAATTTTTTGTAAGGGAAAACATGACTCGTGTACAGTATTAGGATTTTTCTATAAAGATATTGTAGTATTGTAGAGTATTGTATTGTAAAGTATAGTTTTGTTCAATCTTGAGTATTAAAGTCATGAGAGAGATGGATAACAGGGCAAAATAAAGAGACTGAGGAGAAAAATGGAAGTGAAGGTGCAGTTCAGGAGAGAACTTCAAATTATTTTGCATGTCCCCAAATTAAAGATTTAAACCTTTTTTTATGTCAGGTCCATACAAAAAAATAGTTTTGTCCATGAATTTGTTTGTATGAGTTTGAATTTTCCAGTCTGAATTTTTTTCCCAGTCCGCCCCTCCTGTAAATTAAGGGCAAAGACATGGTTTCATTTACTACACATAGGCCTACTGAAACTCGCAGTGTTTTCAACCTCTGCCATCTCAATATAGGAGTACACAAGCACATAAACATAATTTCTAGAACTGCTCTGTGTCACTTCATGTGCATTTTACTTATTTTGAGAAAACTATCATCATATACAAAGAGACAGCAGTTTAAAAAAAACACAAATGTTTCAGGAGTTTAGTACACAGAATACGTCACATGCTTATTAGATAAATGTATTTAAGTTGATGTATATGCTTTCATTTATTATTCTTTAATTTTCACAAATTTAGAAAAGTAATCAAAATTTACTCAAAAGTAATTAGTTACATTACTTTAATAAAGTAATTGAAAAAGTTACACTACTATTACATTTTAAACAGGGTAACTTGTAATCTGTAACCTATTACATTTCCAAAGTAACCTTCCCAACACTGTATATATATATATATATATATATATACAATAGTCAACTTTGATTCATTTTCCATAAAGATTACAATGGTTACTGATCAATAAAGACGTTTTGCTCAATTCCTTGCAATAATACTATGTAATGACCTCAAAACACATTTATCAAAGTGCATGATTTGTAAACTAAAACATTTTTATGTTTATGCATCACATAATCAGATTTGTATGTATGGTTTTTCTGAAGTACAGAAGAATGTTTCTGAAATATGTAATAATAACTTGCTAGGTAGCTCACCTGGTACAACATTGCACTTGCTATGCAGAGTGCTTGGGTATGAGTCCCATGAAACAAACTAGAAACAAACTAAATTGGAAGGGATGCATTAGCAAATGCTTTCTCATCTCACATTTGCTTTTGTTAAAATTGTTGGCTAGTTATAGCGTAGGGTTTCATTTATTATTTTGAGATGCGATAGACCATTTAAGGGATAGTTCACTCAAAAATGAAAATTTTATGTTTATCTGCTTACCCTCAGGGCACCAAGATGTAGGTGACTTTGTTTCTTCAGTGGAACACAAACAGAGATTTGCAAGTGGGTGGGAATCACAGCTAAAACATACAATAAAACTAAAAGAAATAAAAATAAACCCTGTAGCTCGGGACTATTCTATGATGTGTAAACACACAAAATCATCAGTCTCTGCAAGAAACTGAACAGTATGTATATAGTTTTTTTTTTTTTTTACCTCTGATGCAATGCAATGCATAAACCGTCTGAACTGTATGATCGCCTCCTCAAAACACAGCCTGCACATGAGGTGTCTTCTTATTGATTTTGGCAGAGCGCAGATTTATAAGTGCATTACCACCACCTATCTCTCAAATTGACAATTGACACTCTATCTACAATCTCAATTAGGAGTGTCAGTGTTCCACTTGAGAGATAGGTGGCGGTAATGTACTTATAAGTCTGCCATAAAATGCTGTATTGCTGTTCGTTGTTGGCGTTTGGTCATGGCGGTTGATTGAGCGCCTGGATTGTGACTGGAGCATTGATGGAAGGAAGTGACGGTATTACCGGAAGTGATCCGGAGATGGAGGAAGAGTGTAGCGGTAGGAGTTCAGGAGCAAATGATTGGAGTAAAATTGTTAATTGTAAAAGAAAGAAAACCTGTAGACAAGAATCGGGAACTGACAGTGAAAAAGACCGTATGCCGGTAAGGACATGCAAGGAGGATTTCAAGGTAATGGTGAAGTTTGCAGATGATTTTGCGATTAATCCAGTAAAATTAACCAAAGCAATAAAGAAAGCAGTAGGAGATGTAGAGAGTGCAAAGACTTTGAGAAATGGGAATATTCTAATTTTCTGTAAAAATGAAAAACATCAGAAAGTGACACAGGGTATAAAATCACTGTTAGGCCAATCAGTAAGTTGCACAGTACCAAGTAAGAGAGTTTGGTTAAGGGGAGTAGTCTATGGAATTCCTACTGATGTATCTTCCGAATCAATAAAGAACAATATAAAGGGGGCTAAAGTGATTGAAGTGAAAAGACTGAAATGTGTTCGTAATAAAGAGAGAGTAGATAGTCTTTCTGAAATGCTTCAGTTTGATGAAGGAACAATGCCAGAGAGAGTATATATTGGATATGTTAGCTATGTGGTAAGAGCATATGTACCACCTCCAATCAGGTGTTTCAAATGTCAAAAGTATGGGCATGTTGCGGCAGTATGTAAGGGAAAACAGCGATGTGCTAGATGTTTTGGGAACCATGAATATGGAAAGTGTGAGCAAGGGGCACATTTAAAGTGTTGTAACTGTGGAGGCGAGCACAGTGCTGGCTTCGGGGGATGTGAGGTACATAGGAACGCTGTAAAAATTCAAAACGTCAGGATGCAGGAGGGAATATCATATGCCGAGGCTGTTAAAAAGGTTAAACAGACAGAAGTTGGGCAAGGAAATGGTACATCAGTTCTAATGAACAAGAACAGTAGGCCTTCATCGCAACACAAATTAAATGAAGACTTTCTAAAAATTGGAAAAGTTGAGTTCATTACTTTTTTAGCTGAGGTAATAAACTGTGCTGCACAAACTGAAAGCAGAACTGAGAGGATAAAATCATAATCAAGGCAGCTGAAAAACATCTTCAGATTGAGGGAGTTACTCTTGAACAAGTCAATGAAAAACTTAAGGGTCAAATAGCAGATACACAGGCATCACATGGAGGCTCTTAATGGTAATATCAGTTCTACAGTGGAATGCAAGGAGCTTAATCTCTAATGGGCAAGAATTTAAAAAGGTGATAGATGATAAAGAATTCAAACCTCATGTAATATGCATTCAAGATACATGGTTGAAGTCACATTTAGATTTTGTAATACAAGGTTATATATCTATTCGAAGAGATAGACAGACATGTAAATTAATCAAATTAATCTGCAGCTGTATATATCCAAAGATTACAAGTCAAAATTCAAAAAAGAATAACTAATTTTGTATCAGTCTTTACAACAGAGCTAATAGCAATTTTATTAGCTATTCAATGGGTGGAGGAAGTTAAGCCTACTAGGGTAGTCATCTGTACTGATTCCTTGTCAGCTTTAAATAGTTTAATAAGTCAACAATCAACATCAAGGAAGGATTTAATCTATGAAGTACTTATAAATCTTCTTAGGATTCAGGAAATGGGTATAGACCTGAGGTTCCTATGGGTACCTGCACATGTAGGGGTACTAGGGAATAAGATTGTTGATAAACTGCCCAATCAAGCATTGAAATTTATGAATGTTGAGGTACAAATTCTGCTGAGCAAAGCAGAAATAAAACAAAGAATTAAAGAACACATGCATAAAAAGTGGCAGGAAATGTGGGACAATGATTTAAAGGGCAGACATCTATACAATATTCAAAAACAAGTTGGCAAAGGGAGAATGTGTTTTAACAATAGAAAAGAAGACATAATAATTACTCGACTTTGAATTGGACATTCTGGTTTAAATCATTCATTATTCACAATAGGGAACCATCAGTCAAGATTATGTACAACATGCAGTAAAGCAGAGAATATTGAGCATGTACTTCTACATTGTGCATTATATTCCAAAGAAAGAGAAGAGTTATTTAAGAAACTGAGAAACATGGGAATAATAAATTTTACTATATCAAATCTGTTAAGTTGTGCCTTAGGGCAGACAAGTACTATGAGAGAAATTCGTAGGTATCTGAACATAACAGGATTGGAAAGCAGAAAATAAATTTCATATTAATACTACCGGTTGGTTTATTTATGTAATTATTATTATTTAGTTATGTATTTATTTATATTTAATTATTTATATTTATTTATTTTTTTCCCGTTAATGCTTCATTCTCCTGTCCAGTTGGTGGCGGTAATACACCATAAGTTGGCTTGTCAACCGCCATTAAATCATACAAGAAAAAGAAGAAGAAGTTGTTGGCGTTTGTACTGCGTTTGAGCTCTGTCACTATATTCTTTTTATCGACTATTTTTATCTTAAAAATCAATTTAATAAACCATTGTTTCTGTTTCTATAACGTGTGAATATATCCTCTATCGTATTCTACAACAAAAACAATCAGAGCGCCTCGTTATCACTAGTTTTATTTTGATCTCCCAGGTCTGCTATTAGCCCATAAGCATAAGCAGCATGGTTGCTGCTAACTGCGCTTGCGTTGCTAATACTCTACTCACACTGTTACTTTCCCCTTCTTTGGTCTAGGGGCTTTCAAGGGGGGGTAACAAATGTTGTAACAAAAATAAATAAATGTGAGAAAACTCCTTTCCGTCTATCCCAGCTCTAAATTCTTCTCATCTTTTATATCTAGAAGGCTACACAACACCTTTTGATTTACACTTTGTAACAAAAGAAAACTGAAGAAAAAGTATGCTTACTAAAGGTTTCTTTTATTAAAGAAAAAAAAAGTTTTTCCAAATATGTTAATAAAGCAACAAATATCAACAAACAAACAAAACAAGTTTAAATAATAACCAGGGGCCCGTTCTTCGTACGTCGCTAATGTTGACGATTTGGCACAATTTGGCTCCCCTCCACGAGATGGGATGCGACGCTGTGATCATCGGAGACTTCATCGTCCGACATGTTCGTGCTACGTTAGCCGAAGGTAAAGTGCACACTCGTGTTCTCGATGTTTCTGCGCAGATACCCGCGATCCTGAAGGCCTACGAGAGCCCCAGAGCAGTCGTGCTTCATGTCGGGTTAACGACACCATGCTGTGGCAGACGGAAACGCTAAAGAGGGACTTCAGGAGCCTGATCGAGATGGTTCGCAACACGATGCCCGCGGCAATGGTCATCGTGTCAGGACCACTGCCCATGTACCGACGAGGACACGAAAGGTTTAGTAGACTTGTTGCTTTAAATGAATGGTTGTTGTCATGGTGTAAAGAACAGAAACTGCTATTTTTTAATAATTGGAATCTTTTCTGGGAGCTTCCTAGGCTGTTTTGCACTATTGGCCTGCACCCCAGCAGAGTCGGAGTGGAGCTGCTCACTAACGACATCTCCAGGACACTTCCCTCCATGTGAGTAGTAAGCCAATTCTCAAATAACTGTTATGATCACTTTTGTTCCACGATAAATGATATATCTGATATAAATGATAAAAGTACTTGCGCTGTACAATCTATTAAGACTGTGTCTGATCCCCGAATAGTAAGGTCAAATTTAATGTAGGATCTAGAAAAAATCTTATCGTGATTAAACCAGAAAAATGTAAAGTACATGAATAAAAACTACTGTTATAAGCATGAGCCCTGTCAGACTGGTCGTGGCGGATGTGTTGCAACAATATACAGTCGTGGCCAAAAGTTTTGAGATTTACATAAATATTAGTTTTCAAAAAGTTTGCTGCTAAACTGCTTTTAGATCTTTGTTTTAATTGTTTCTGTGATGCACTGAAATATAATTACAAGCACTTCATACGTTTCAAAGGCTTTTATCGACAATTACATGACATTTATGCAAAGAGTATTTGCAGTGTTGGTCCTTCTTTTTCAGGACCTCTGCAATTCGACTGGGCATGCTCTCAATCAACTTCTGGGCCAAATCCTGACTGATAGCAACCCATTCTTTCATAATCACTTCTTGGAGTTTGTCAGAATTAGTGGGTTTTTGTTTGTCCACCCGCCTCTTGAGGATTGACCACAAGTTCTCAATGGGATTAAGATCTGGGGAGTTTCCAGGCCATGGACCCAAAATTTAAACATTCTGGTCCCCGAGCCACTTAGTTATCACTTTTGCCTTATGGCACGGTGCTCCATCGTGTTGGAAAATGCATTGTTCTTCACCAAACTGTTGTTGGATTGTTGGAAGAAGTTGCTGTTGGAGGGTGTTTTGGTACCATTCTTTATTCATGGCTGTGTTTTTGGGCAGAATTGTGAGTGAGCCCACTCCCTTGGATGAGAAGCAACCCCACACATGAATGGTGTCAGGATGCTTTACTGTTGGCATGACACAGGACTGATGGTAGCGCTCACTTTTTCTTCTCCGGACAAGCCTTTTTCCAGATGCCCCAAACAATCGGAAAGGGGCTTCATCGGAGAATATGACTTTGCCCCAGTCCTCAGCAGTCCATTCACAATACTTTCTGCAGAAGATCAATCTGTCCCTGACGTTTTTTTTGGAGAGAAGTGGCTTCTTTGCTGCCCTTCTTGACACCAGGCCATCTTCCAAAAGTCTCCACCTCACTGTGCGTGCAGATTCGCTCACACCTGCCTGCTGCCGTTCCTGAGCAAGCTCTGCACTGGTGGCACTCCGATCCCGCAGCTGAATCCTCTTTAGGAGATGATCCTGGCACTTGCTGGACTTTCTTAGATGCCCTGAAGCCTTCTTTACAAGAATTGAACCTCTTTCCTTGACGTTCTTGATGATCCTATAAATTGTTGATTTAGGTGCAATCTTAGTAGCTACAATATCCTTGCCTGTGAAGCCATTTTTATGCAACACAATGATGGCTGCACGCGTTTCTTTGCAGGTCACCATGGTTAACAATGGAAGAACAATGATTTCAAGCATCACCCTCCTTTTAACATGTCAAGTCTGCCATTCTAACCCAATCAGCCTGACATAATGATGTCCAGCCTTGTGGTCGTCAACATTCTCACCTGAGTTAACAAGATGATTACTGAAATGATCTCAGCAGGTCCTTTAATGATAGCAATGGAATGCAGTGGGAAGGTTTGTTTTAGGATTAAGTGAATTTTCATGGCAAAGAAGGACTATGCAATTCATCTGATCACTCTTCATAACATTCTGGAGTATATGCAAATTGCTATTATAAAAACTTAAGCAGCAACTTTTCTAATTTCCAATAGTTATGTAATTCTCAAAACTTTTGGCCACGACTGTATAGTGATATTCTCAATGTTACCCAGAAAACAGTATACTGGTTTAACTCAGTTGAAATACTTCTGCTTAATGTTACACTGTCAGACATGCAAAAGAAATCTAATGTATCTCTTGCTCTGGCTACTGTGTATAGACCACCAGGGCCGTATACAGAATTCTTAAATTTAATTTGCAGATTTCTTCTCAGACCTTCTGGTTACAGTTGATAGATTGCTAATCATGGGAGATTTTAATATTCACGTTGATAATACAAATTATGCATTAGGCGTTTGCTGACCTAATAAACTCTTTTGGAATCAAGCAAAAAGTCACCGGGCCCACTCAACATTTTAATCATACACTAGATTTAATTATACCGCATGGAATCGATCTTACTGACATAGATATTGTACCTCAAAGTGATGATGTTAAAGACAATTTCCTTGTATCGTGCATGCTGCGTATCACTGATATTAACTATATGTCTCAGCGTTACCATCTGGGCAGAACTATTGTTCCATCCACCAAAGACAGATTCTCTAATAACCTGCCTGATCTATCTCAATTGCTATTTATACCCAAAAATACACATGAACTAGACGAAATGACTGGCAACATTCAATTATTTTCTCTAATACATTAGAAGCTGTTGCCCCCCTCAAATTGAAAAAGGTTAGAGAAAAACGTACTGTGCCATGGTATAACAATATTACTCACTCTCTCAAGAAAGAAACTCGTAGTATTGAACACAAAAGGAGAAAAACTGACTTGGAAGTTTTTAGAATTGCATGGAAAAACAGTATGTCCAGCTATAGACAGGCTCTACAAACTACTAGGGGAGAGCATATCCACAAACTCATAGAAAATAACCAAAACAATCCAAGGTTTTTATTTAGCACAGTGGCTAAATTAATAAATAACCAGACGCCACCTGATTCAAATATTCCTTCAACGTTTAATAGTAATAACTTTATGAATTTTTTCACTGATAAAATGGATAACATTAGAAATACAATATTGAATGTAGATTCTACAACGTCTAACACTTCAGTTTCATCCATCTCACCCAAAGATAAACTGCAGTGCTTTACAACTATAGGACAGGAAGAGCTAAATAAACGTAGCACTGGATCTAAACCAACAACATGTTTATTAGATCCTGTACCCACTAAATTACTGAAAGAGTTGTTACCTCTAGCTGAAGAACCGCTTCTGAATATTATTAACTCTTCGTTATCTTTAGGTCACATCCCAAAACCAATTAAGCTGGCAGTTATTACGCCTCTTAAGAAACAACAACTAGATCCTAGTGAACTGGCAAATTATAGGTCTATTTCATATCTTCCATTTATGTCTAAAGCTTTTGAAAAAGGTGTGTCCGCTCAATTGAGCTCCTTCCTGCAAAAAATATCTGTATGAAGAATTTCAGTCAGGTTTCAGGCCCCACCATAGCACAGAAACTGCACTTGTTAAAATTACAAATGTCCTGCTTTTTGTGTCAGATCAAGGCTGCATCTCATTGCTAGTTTACTTGATCTTAGTGCTGCGTTCGACACCATAGATCTTGACATACTCATAGATTACAAACCTAAACAGGTATTCAAGGGCAGGCTCTAAGATGGTTTAGATCCTACCTGTCCGATCGCTACCATTTTGTTTATCTAAATGGGGAGTCATCTCATTTATCACCAGTAAAATATGGAATGCAACAAGGATCCATCCTAGGTCCCCTTCTATTTTAAATATACATGTTGCCCCTTGGTAATACAACCCGAATTCCGGAAAAGTTGGGACGTTTTTTAAATTTTAATAAAATGAAAACTAAAAGACTTTCAAATCACATGAGCCAATATTTTATTCACAATAGAACATAGATAACATAGCAAATGTTTAAACTGAGAAAGTTTACAATTTTATGCACAAAATGAGCTCATTTCAATTTTGATTTCTGCTACAGGTCTCAAAATAGTTGGGACGGGGCATGTTTACCATGGTGTAGCATCTCCTTTTCTTTTCAAAACAGTTTGAAGACGTCTGGGCATTGAGGCTATGGAATTTGGAAGTTGGAATTTGGTCCCATTCTTGCCTTATATAGATTTCCAGCTGCTGAAGAGTTCGTGGTCGTCTTTGACGTATTTTTCGTTTAATGATGCGCCAAATGTTCTCTATAGGTGAAAGATCTGGACTGCAGGCAGGCCAGGTTAGCACCCGGACTCTTCTACGACGAAGCCATGCTGTTGTTATAGCTGCAGTATGTGGTTTTGCATTGTCCTGCTGAAATAAACAAGGCCTTCCCTGAAATAGACGTTGTTTGGAGGGAAGCATATGTTGCTCTAAAACCTTTATATACCTTTCAGCATTCACAGAGCCTTCCAAAACATGCAAGCTGCCCATACCGTATGCACTTATGCACCCCCATACCATCAGAAATGCTGGCTTTTGAACTGAGCGCTGATAACATGCTGGAAGGTCTCCCTCCTCTTTAGCCCGGAGGACACGGCGTCCGTGATTTCCAACAAGAATGTCAAATTTGGACTCGTCTGACCATAAAACACTATTCCACTTTGAAATAGTCCATTTTAAATGAGCCTTGGCCCACAGGACACGACGGCGCTTCTGGACCATGTTCACATATGGCTTCCTTTTTGCATGATAGAGCTTTAGTTGGCATCTGCTGATGGCAAGGCGGATTGTGTTTACCGACAGTGGTTTCTGAAAGTATTCCTGGGCCCATTTAGTAATGTCATTGACACAATCATGCCGATGAGTGATGCAGTGTCGTCTGAGAGCCCGAAGACCACGGGCATCCAATAAAGGTCTCCGGCCTTGTCCCTTACGCACAGAGATTTCTCCAGTTTCTCTGAATCTTTTGATGATGTTATGCACTGTAGATGATGAGATTTGCAAAGCCTTTGCAATTTGACGTTGAGGAACATTGTTTTTAAAGTTTTCCACAATTTTTTTACGCAGTCTTTCACAGATCGGAGAGCCTCTGCCCATCTTTACTTCTGAGAGACCGCTTCTCTAAGACAAAGCTTTTATAGCTAATCATGTTACAGACCTGATATCAATTAACTTAATTAATCACTAGATGTTCTCCCAGCTGAATCTTTTCAAAACTGCTTGCTTTTTTAGCCATTTGTTGCCCCCGTGCCAACTTTTTTGAGACCTGTAGCAGGCATTAAATTTTAAATGAGCTAATTAAGTGGATAAAAGTGTAAAATTTCTCAGTTTAAACATTTGCTACGTTATCTATGTTCTATTGTGAATAAAATAATGGCTCATGTGATTTGAAATTCCTTTAGTTTTCATTTTATTAAAATTTAAAAAACGTCCCAACTTTTCCGGAATTCGGGTTGTATTATTAGAAAATACGGGATTAGTTTCCACTGTTATGCTAATGATACTCCGCTATATATCTCAGCGAGACCAGATGAAACTTCTAAATTATCTAAGCTAACGGAGTGTGTTAAAAATGT
The DNA here is from genome assembly GCF_963082965.1 of Carassius carassius. Lineage (NCBI taxonomy): Eukaryota > Metazoa > Chordata > Actinopteri > Cypriniformes > Cyprinidae > Carassius > Carassius carassius. The sequence continues at coordinate 27,299,012 of NC_081756.1, read as the reverse complement.
AAAAGATTGGATGACCAATAATTTTCTTCTATTAAATTCGGATAAGACAGAGATATTAATTATTGGACCAAAAAGCAGTACACAGAATCTTGTAGATTACAATTTGCAACTAGACGGATGCACTCTACACTTCCTCTACAGTGAAAAATATGGGTGTTATATTAGATGGCAACTTGTCTTTTAAAAATCATATATTAAACGTAATTTTCTGTAAAGTTGCTTTTTAATGATTTGTATTGTAAAAAGTGCTATAGAAATAAACTTGAATTGAATAAAGCAAGAAGACACTGCGAAGTAAGCAAGAAGAAGTGATCACCGCATGATGCTTGTCAGTTAGAAAAGAGTTACGTCTTCCTTGCTCTGATGTCATGCTGGCGTGTGCCAAAACACTCTTGCAACAGCGTGGCGGCTGTGTCGGATTGAGCAGTCGAGCACAGTTGCTCTCCACTGACTGCGCTATTCAAAAGCATGATGGAAAACGGCTGACTGACGACACAGCTTCATGCTGATTGGCTGAGAATGTCAACTGATACATTTTCTCTTTATTCTAAGAATTAGATTACCCATTTATTTATTTATATTTACATGCGAACTAAACAAAAACAAAACATGCCTAGTGAAGTTGAGAATTAGGACGTGTGTTTAATTTATTTATTTTTTCTCTTAATTAGAATTCTTCCTTGTAATTTTCACTTTATTTCTATTGTATTTTTGTGTGAACTTATAAATCAATCCATTAAAAATATACATGCACATATATATCTAAGTGGACTGTTTAGCCATTATGCCTGTTTGCTACAAAACAGATTTGACTTACATAGTATGGAAAAATACTATGGACGTGAAATGATGGCAGAAACCTGCTTGTTTGCTAACATTCTTCTAAATTTCCTCTTTTTTTATGTTCAGCAGAACAAAGGAATTGATGCACATGATGACAAAACAGTGGTGTTTCAATTACATCCACTTTGTCTGCGATTAAAAACGCGATTGCGTTCTCCTCAATTGCTGACGATTGCAGGCAACAAAACAGCGAGATTAAGGAAGTGTCCGACTTCAAAGGTCTTTTTTTGACCCCTCCTCTTACTGTAGACATCTATCCTCACCCACATTTCAGGCGAGGCTAGACGCATCTCAAACAATCCTTGTATTTTGAGGGGGTGCTCATACAGTTCAGACAATGCAGTGTATCAGAGGTTAAAAAAAAAAAAAAAAACTATATAAATACTGTTCAGTTTCTTGCACAGACTGATTGTCTTGTGTGTTTACACATCAATGTATTGATTTTTATTATTATTATTTATTATTACTTTTATTTTTTTATTGTATGTTTTAGCCGTGATTTCTTTCCACTTGCATTATATGACTAACAGACTACAACGATTTGATTTAAAAATCTCCATTTCTGTTCTACTGAAGAAACAAAGTCACCTACATCTTGGATGCCCTGGGGGTAAGCAGATAAACATCAAATTTTCATTTTTGGATTAACTATCCCTTTAACCTTTTAGGGACAACCAGCATAATAAAACATTTGCCAGATTCACATTAATGTGTTTTGGATAAAACTGGCCAATCTTTGATTGGCACTCACTGGACTTTTTTACTTTGAAAATGCTATAAAACGACAACATAATATATTTTTGCGGAAATGTCACCATGGATACATTGTTTTTTGTTTTTGTTGTTTTTCTCAATATTCCTGGGTTGAAAATTCTACAGTAGAAACCTTTTGATGTTTCCTCACAAAAATATATTGAATTAAGAAATGCAAGTCCTGCTGATTGGGTCTCAACAGGGTTTTTAAATAGGTAGGAGGTCATAATGAGACATAAGTTGTGGTTGTTAGATGTTATGCCCAATCAGAGAATATAGCCTCTGGAGCACATCCCCCCAGGCACTCTCCCACACTTCTGAAAGACCGCCACAGTCACAAATACTCTTATCATTTACTATTAAAGATTAATGAGAGGGATTTCAGATTTCAGGGATTTCAGATCACAAAGATTAATAAAATTAGAGATTCTGTAGCTGACTCCTCAGATGGAGGTGGTCAAGTCACTTGCTGGACACTCTGGGACGTCCTGAAGACTTCTTCATTCCAGTCCAACCGCTCTTCTTGAAGTTCTTGATGATCCGGTAAATGGTTCTTTCAGGTACAATATTCTTTGCAGAAATTTCCTTGCATGTGTGGACATTTTGATGCAAAGTGATGATGGCTGCATGTGTTTCTTCGGAGGTAACCATTGCTAACAAGAACACAATGATTGGAAGTGCTTCTTCCCTCCTTTTATAGCAATCAGTCTTATCTTACAATCTGTTTAGTTTAATAGTGATTAACCTGACTAGTACTCATTCGCACTGAAAAGTTCATTTTTTGACCAATGAAGCTTTTAGAAATCATTTAAAATGCATTGTATCACTCTACACAATAATCTAGAAACAATGTGAATTATCATCACAGCAGCTTAAAGGGAGCTCATTCAGCCACTACCAGTAACTGCCTGCATCAATTTCAAAGCATTGTTGGTTGTGTACGGCCACTGAATGTACACCCCACACATAATGATGTCATTATGATGGGATGGAATGTTCCTCTCATTCCCTTTCCACTTTATTTTATTTCAGTGGTGAAACTTCTCTTTAAAATTTTGTTTTCAAGAAATGCAGTACCTTAGCACACTTTTACCCCTTATCCATAACTACTTTAGTGTTGATTTGTCATGCACTTGCTGTAGTTTATATTTATTTATTTACTCTTCTAGTTGAAGTCTCTTAAGAATGAAGTGATTGTGTTGTGTTCCACATTTTTACATAAAGGCATCAACTAAAATAATAAATCTAAAGATTATGATCTGTGACAAATTTTGAAGAAATAACAAAGATGGTCATGCCATATATCTAATAACCATGGGTATCCTAACTTTTTGTGTCTCATGCCATCTGACATAAATCAAACTTTCCCTCCTTTTAACACAAGCCTCTCATCTTGTTATGTGGCCTGTCAAACAAATTGTTGGACAGTTTTTGAATGTTAAGGGTTGTTGCAGGCATTTCGATTTTATTTTTTAGTGAGCAAGCATAACCTTCCATTTAGTCAATCTTGCACCTGTCACAAAGACAAAGACAAACACAAACCACCCCCACTGCCATAAGAAAAATAACAACAAAAAAACGTTAACTCACATTTGTTTGTCTCTGTGCTTTATATTATTCTTTCATGCGATTTCTACTTATTTGTCTTTCTCTCTTGTCTTTCTCCCTCATTCTCTTGCTCTTTCACTTAATCCACAGCATATCAATTTATCATTTTAGTATGTAATTGAGGCTGTCACTGAGGTTGCGAGAATGGTTAGCATGTAATCATTACCATTTTCTTATCCTTATTAAATTACAGCTAATGTAGAGTTATTACAGTGTTATATGAATTAACACGGTAATTGTTTTCATGCACCCTAATAATCTAGACTGATTTTCTGACTACATTCACAATCAGATTTAAAAAAAAATGGTAACACTTTAGAATAGGTAACACTTGTTAACTATTAACTATGACATTTCTCTCAATAAATTCTTAATTTGATGCTTATTAATAGTTTGTAAGGTAGTTGTTAGGTTTAGGTATTGGGTAAGATTAGGGATGTAGAATAAGGTCAAGTAGAATAAGGCATTAATATGTTCTTAATTAGCACTAATACATGGCTAATATTCTAGTAATATGCATGCAAATAAGCAACTAAAAGGTGTTACCTATTCTAAACTGTTACCAAAACGGTACCTTGCATACTGTGGTGTTTTCCTTGCAGAAAATGAATGAATTCAAAGGCATTTACACCAAATGCCACATCCATTGGAAAGAGTCTGCCACTAAATAAATCTAGTATCTGGAGGTGTTGAACTATGTCTGACAATGTAGACTAATGAAAGTTTTAATCACCAAACAATTGGAGTGAACATCAAAACTAAGCAGGACTTGCTTGACAATAATACTATTCCATTAAGATTATCTCCACTCATAAAAAGTCCTTCCCTTTTAATTTCATGTTCGAACTGAGTCATTATATTGTAATACTCACAGGTCTGTAGATTGTGCAATTAACTTTCTAGAACAAAATGCTTTTGGTGTAGTGGTGCATTCCCAGAGGTGTTCCGAGATTCTTGGTTGTGATGTTATAAGGGCTGTTCTAACGTCTTTTGTACCAATTTTATTGGGTGTAGACAACATAAACCACTTATTAATTAGAAGATAGGATTCCCACTGTGGACTTTTCTCAGTGAACATGTGAGGAGACTAAATCCCCATCTGCACTGGAATGTCCTGCTTAAAGCTTTGTGTAAGCACAGCAAGTGATCACCGCACATGGCTGAATCCTCAGTGTGGGGGTTCACAGGGTAATATTCTCAGGGTGACTGTCATAGAGGATTAGATGTTCAAAACGGTGCCACTGCAGTGTTGCTGAGGTAGATGTTTGTTCTGCAGAGCATGCTTCTCTCTCTCTCTGTCTCTCTCTCTCTCTCTTTAGCTGGAATGCTTATACAGGTGCATCTCAATAAATTGGAATGTCGTGGGAAAGTTCAGTTATTTCAGTAATTCAACTCAAATTGTGAAACTCATGTATTACATAATTTGAATGCACACAGACTGAAGTAGTTAAAGTCTTTGGTTCTATTAATTGTGAAGATTTTGGCTCACATTTAACAAAAACACGCCAGTTCACTATCTCAACAATTTTGAATAGTTCATAAGACCAAAAAATACATTTTAGTGAATTGTTGGCCTTCTGGAAAGTATGTTAATTTACTGTACTTGTACTCAGTACTTGGTAGGGGCTCCTTTTGCTTTAATTACTGCCTCAATTTGGTGTGGCATGGAGGTGATCAGTTTGTGGCACTGCTGAGGTGGTATGGAAGCCCAGGATTCTTTGATAGTGGCCATTACCTCATCTGCATTTTTTAGTCTCTTGTTTCTCATGATCCTCTTGACAATACCCTATATAATCTCTATGGGGTTCAGGTCTGGTGAGTTTGCTGGCCAGTCAAGTACACCAACTTTTGATGCTTTTGGCAGTGTGGGCAGGTGCCAAATCCTGCTGGAAAATGAAGTCAGCATCTTCAAAAAGTTGGTCAGCAGGAGGAAGCATGATGTTCTCCAACATTTCTTGGTAAACACAATGGACCAACACCAGCAGATGGCATTGCACTGTGGAAACTTAACACTGGACTTCAAGCAACTTGGGCTATGAGCTTTTCCACCCTTCCTCCATACTCTAGGACCTTGGTTTCCAAATAAAATACATAAATTGGTCTCATCTAAAAAGAGGACTTTGGACCACTGGGCAACAGTCATGTTCTTCTTCTCCTTATCCCAGGTGAGACGCTTCTGACATTGTCTGTTGTTCAGGAGTGGCTTAACAAGAGGATTACGACAACTGTAGCCAATTTCTTTGACACGTCTGTATTCCTTGACTCCAGCCTCAGACCATTCCTTGTGAAGTTCACTCAAATTCTTGAATCAGTTTTGCTTGACAATACTCATAAAGCTGTGGTTCTCTCAGTTGGTTGTGCATCTTTTTCTTCCACATTTTTTCCTTCCACTTAACTTTCTGTCAACATGCTTGGATTAAGCACTCTATGAACAGCCAGCTTCTTTGGCAATGAATGTTTGTGGCTTACCCTCCTTGTGCAGGGTGTCAATGATTGTCTTCTGGACAACTGTCAGATTGACAGTCTTCGTCATAATTGTGTAGTCTAGTGAATCAAACTTGTACCTGATATTCCCAGCAACCTGACACAGCTCTATTTATGTGCTTTTGAGTATATTAATTATTGGAGGACAATAATTGTTGCAATTGGGAAATACGATCAGTAAATGTAAGTGGATTTAAATATATAAATAAGTTAAGTGTAATTAATACTTGGTAATATGAAACCCATGATAATCTACTGTGTTTTTCAATTTGCATGATTAAGATTTGTTGTGTTATTCATTTAGTTTCCAGGTTGTTCATTCTCAAAATGTCAACGTATCAAAATTCTGAACACTTCACTTAATTATCTGCAGAGCTTTAAATTCATTAACGTAGAAACCCATTAACTTTGCAACCAATTAAAATTGACTTTTAGGAGTATTAATATACTAATCATGGCACTAAACATATGCTGGAAAATGTTTACACACCGCAGGGCCCCCAGGCCATGAATTGAAACATGCTTGTATGTGTTTACATGTGCTGGCACAGAAAGATGGTGGAATGATGTGAGAAGTCTTGTTGTACATTTGTGAATAATTATTTATGCATTTGAAGTGAACTTTGACTATTTAATTTGTTTGCTAGATTAGTGAGCGACCTTTGGAATTCTGGTGAGCAGCTGTTTATGAGTGGCTGGAAATTGCTGTATGAATACATTTTTCAAAGTAACATGGAGATGTGAACAGTCAACATATTGTGGGACTTTTATGACATAAGAAGTGATTACAGAGCTTGCAATGCATTGCAATGCACTTGCAATGCAATATTTCTCAGAGCGGGTGTTGAGCACAAATTGCTCAACATACTGACTCCATTTAAACTGTGTTTTGTAGATCATTTCAGCCTATTGCTCTATCTATTTTTGTTTTTGTAAACTCTATTAAAAAGTAAGGAAAGATGATTGGGAAAGTGTCAAAACTACCTATTAATGTAACACTTTTATAGCATGTTTAGCATTAAAATGTAACTGTGCCTTAACTGACTGCCATTTTGAAGTATGATATTGTCTTCCTTGCTTAATATTAACTATTTAAAACCCACCTTTGTGCTGCAAAGTTACAGTGTTGATTCTTGTGCACAACTGACTGAAAACAAGACATTTGCTTAGTATCATGACAATGACAAAGCAGCTCTGATGCAGCAGTCTGTTTACATAAAATCATTTTCACTGAGCCAAAGCCAATGAAATCTAATCTTACTTTAAACCAGAACACTAATCTTTCGCTGTTTTGTGCTTTTTGCTGATTTCCTTTAGGAAATACAAATCTAATTTTACCCATCCCCTACAGAAGTTAGGATGGAGAAGGAAAAAGGTTGCTTTAGGTTCAGACGCCATAACTTTATTTGTTATTTGTGTCACAGAGATTCTATTGTGCTAAATGAAAAGTCACTTTACAGGAATGGAGAGTCATCCACCTGAAGCTGTTATTATACAGTTGAGACTGCTCTTTACAGAATAGTGTCTCTTTCTTGCTTTGGTTGAGGTGAAATCGATAAACACAGTTCATTATCTTCTTGTCTTGTTATTGTGTTTTGAATGGAGAGTCCAACAGTGATGCTCAACCACCAGAGCAGGTTCATGACTGTCAAAAACCCGACAGTTGCACAACAATTATACACATTTACTGATGTGCTGTCACATCAGTCACAATATGTATATATATATATATATATATATATATATATATATATAAAAAAAAGTGAAAGTGAAGTGACATTCAGCCAAGTATGGTGACCCATACTCAGAATTTGTGCTCTGCATTTAACCCATCCGAAATGCACACACACAGAGCAGTGAACACACACACACACTGTGAGCACACACCCGGAGCAGTGGGCAGCCATTTATGCTGCAGCGCCCGGGGAGCAGTTGGGGGTTCGATGCCTTGCTCAAGGGCACCTAAGTCGTGGTATTGAAGGTGGAGAGAGAACTGTACATGCACTCCCCCCACCCACAATTCCTGCCGGCCCGGGACTCGAACTCACAACCTTTCGATTGGGAGTCCGACTCTCTAACGATTAGGCCACGACTTCCCACATGTATATATATATATACACACACACACACACACACACACACACACACACACACACACACACACACACACACACACACACACACACACACACACACACACACACACACACACACACACACACACACACACACACACACACACACACACACTGTACAGTATGTGTATTTTTTTCTGTCTAAAACATGCTTACAAAGGGTATAATAGCTAAAAAAAATAAAAAAATAATAAAAAAAATTAAAAAGTTGCCAAAAAGATTGATGCCTAGATTTGGTAATTATAATAAGAGATTAAAAAGCAATACTTAAAAGGCCGGACATTTTTGACCATGATCACCAAATTGGTTCAAAGATTGTCAGCACATTTATGCACTTGCAGGACAGTGTGTGGCCACAATTGTGCAATTTTGTAAAAAGTATGAGTGTACATATACAGTAATACTGAGACATGAAAACACAGTGAATTATGAACCATGAGAGATTAGAATTCATAGCAGACACAATCTTCAATAACAAAGACAATTGTTTTAGACATAGCCTTACATCTATGTGAAACAGCTGGGAAAATCCCCAATTAATTGCCTCTCTAAATGATTTGATGTAAATGCAGAGACAAATGAATAAATCACGGCTTGTTTGCTGCTTTTTTGTCGAGGCTGTTGTCGCCATTTGCAAATGAAAGGGCTTGAGGTGTGTGGAGAATGGTGCCAGAAGTTCACGGCACACCAGGCCTGTGATTAATTCCACTGACAATGTAGTAACCAATGATCGATTGAGGATGCTTGGGCTGTAAAGACTGTTTCCCCTTCACTTACTTTGCCTTTTTCAGAAGATGTCTGATACTTTGATCACCGGTAAAGGCTCTGTCAGTGAAATTAATCAATGACAGAGAGAAAGAACCACTGGAGAGCAGCTTGACAAACTGAGCAGGATGCAAAATGTGAGCTGGTTTATATCGATGATAGTTTTCTGAGGTGACAACCACAAGAGCATACTATATATGTAATATCAGTTAACAAAAATCAGGGATATACTGTAAGTGACATTGTTAGGACTGCGATTCATAATTGTGAATTTACGGTGCTCACCAGACTTGATTTTTCATGTGGGTGAGGATAAAAAAAGAAAGAAATGAAAAGAAAACAGCTCTTTTTTTATAAGCCTTAACATTCTGAAATTAACATTTGAATTATTGATCAACATTTCGATCAACACCTTAGGTGTTTTAACTACTGTACTGTATCTGTGAAGGCAACACTGTGACTAGCTTGTGTGTATGCAGTTTATTTATTATTAATATTATTTATAATACAGAGTTATCAATATCGTTGCAGTTGGGGCTTATGATTTATTAAACTTTTGTATCTGCAAGGTTTAATCCCAAAGGTTTAATTGACCACAGTCCAGAAAACTCCTGATGTCTGCTTGATGTTTGACCGCTAGAGGGAGTCAGTGGAATCGGACCTGTTGTGTATCTCTACCTTAAGAGTCTTCAATGCATGTAGACAAGAAACGTGTCAAGATAAATCTAATGTGCACCAACGAATGCAGACAAGCTGGTGGGTTTATTTAAGTGCATTTCCTTTTTTGAAAAGTACAGTAAATGGGCTGAATGTTTGCAAATTATGCTTTTAATTTAATTAGGAGTTGATATTGAACATTGGAGCAGTTCACAGCATCAGTTCAAGGTCGTGTGAAGATAGGCTACTAAAATTGTTTAGTTATCCAGCGTGATCAGAACATTTAGCTGTACAGTTGTGGGATTAAACATGATTGAACGTTATTTTAGATTAGTCTACTCGTTTTAATACTTTTAGATTCTGATGAGCTGTGCCTAAAAGCTTTGAATTGTATCCCTGGTCGCCAGATTGAGTTTCTCAAAGTATGTCATTGCATATATGTAATTTCTTTTCATGCAAATGTGCATATGTTTAAGCCGCGTTTTAAAACCTTTCAGTAATGAAGATAGAGAAATTTTAGATTAAGTTATTATAAGACCTATGATTTTTGTTACGCTGGCTTGAGGTAACCATAACAACAGCGCTCACTCGCTTTTTTTTTGGGGGGGGGGGGGACTTCGATTAAGCAAGACATTTGTGTATTATGGTAATTATGTATACATATATTATGAATTTGGATGCCTTGATATAGCATGTAACCTTTAAATTTACATTTAATTAGTTGGCACATAATTAAAATACAATTCCAAATAACTTCAAAATGGAAATTTTATTATGGACTAAATCATGTTAATTTAACTCATCTCAAGGCAAAGGTGTCCCAATTCACCCTAATTTTCTCACTTGGCCAAAAAATAAAAATAAAATTTAAAAAAAGATTGCCTCTTAAAATAAATAACAGGCCCGTTGCATTCAAATCACGTCGCGTCACAGAAGTGTCAAGACGTGACTAACGTGTGGATTTTTTGTTTGCAGAATGCGTATAAAATGGAGGTGCGTTGAAAAACACCAACGCACTGACATAAAGGTTCACTATTCCCAGGGTAGGGCGCGTGCATTCAATGCCAGGGCTGAGGATCAGCCCAATGAGCGCGGCAGAGGGGAGGCTCTTCCCACCAAACACCTCTCGTCCATCTCTCCTCACTCCTTCACTCAGCGAGCGGGCATGCCGGAGCTCACCGACACCCTGTCAACGCTAAGCCACTATAAACTGAACGGATTCTAATTGTTCACAACCGCATCTGCCAACTTATTCTCCTTATTTTATTCTTGACCATATTCAATTGACAGAAAGACAAGTACCAGCAAGTGCGAAACAAGTCAGGTCTTTTTTTTTTTTCCTTTTTTTCTTCTTCTCTGATATTTGTTTTGTATCTCCTGTGAGTGGCAAGGAACAGAGGTCCGGATGAGATACAGTAGGTAGACTCATTAACAGTTGCAGGAGGTTTTTACACATTATTGGTCGTTTGGCTGGAGTCGCGTGCATTTTTGCTCGGTTGAAATACAAGATGTTGCGTTTGATGCTGTTTGCGCTACAGTGATTGATCCGAGTCGCGAGACAGATTGACAGCCTGCATATGAAACTATAAATACGCGTTGTACTTTCTTTGTTTAGCATATAGTTCAGGAATGTCGTGCATGACATATCTGTGTTCAGTTTACACAAGAACGAGGTCTGTGAACGTCTTGGTTAATCAACTTGGTCAACTCGCTGTGCCATGTATTTTTTTTCGTCCTGTATTGCTTCTAGTGTATCCTTGCCTGCTTTTAAGTTTCAAAACCTTGCGTTTCTCACTCATTCTACAGAGCCAGAGAGCGAGCGTGAAAAAAGTAAGCGACTTTTTTTGTGCAATGATTTTAATGCAAGGAGCTGTCCACGTTTGCTGGTGCTGAAATTCGCTAGTGAGTCTAGCGTCGCCTTTGCTTGCCGAGACTGTATATGTTGTTATAATGTAAAAAAGGTTTCACGATGGAACACTGTGGTTTCAAAAGTTACACTATGGAACAAAGTCTAAGATTTGAATGTTTCCTGTGTGTGGCTTGCTTACTAATCTACAGGGCAATTCGATTAATTTTATGCACAACGTTTTAAGAAAATAAATATGTACTCTTCTGTTGTGTGCTGCATTAAAGGATGAACAGTCTGAATTCCTCTTCACCACCTTTCTGCTGCTTTTTGATGCCTGGAAAAATGAAATATGATGAAATAAGAGATAACTGAGTTTTCCAGAGGATGCAGCATGAAACCATTCTCCTACATATTCCGATTTAGTGAAATGCAGCTTATGATTGTTGTATAGTCAGACAAAAAGGTTGGGGGGTTAAGGACTTGCTGTTTGTATTTGAATTGCAAGCAAGTGCATGGGAAAATTAGCAAAAAGAATAATTTTTGCTGAGTGATTCATAATATGTCAAGGTTAGAATATAAAAATCCAAAATATATGTATTTTAATCATTCTGCAAACTCTAAATTATACCTTAATATTGTAATATGCCAAGGGCATTGAAATCAGTTGGTTCAGGTAGATGGAATCAGCTCATAAAAATGAGGAGAGTGCTGTTTTTCTCTACTCTGTGATTTTCAGGTTTACTGCATTTATAGTCTATGCTGCAGTAATACGTTTAATGTACAGTGTTTTATTCATCTTTTGATCCTCAAAATTGCTGTATGCAATCACTTATGACTGTATCCTTTTTTAGTTCTTGATAGTATTTATTAATTAATTTATTTATAATATATATTTTTTTTTTATTTCTTTGAAGCTAACATTTCGTTTTGTTAATTTTTTTTATTTTTTTTATTAGCTGTTTTTGCAAGAAATTTGGGCACAATAAACACTGCAATCTGAAACCATAGTTGGCTTGACTGTAAAAATCCTAAACATTTTCCAATAGTTGTAGAGAGTAAAATCATATTTTTTTCTGTGATGTGCTATATACTCTTACAGAAGACAGATGTGCTCTGACTTGTTTTCTGATATCATATCCCCCTGATCTTGAGACATCACTCCTCAAGCTTGTCAGTTTTATTTACATGCACTTCTAGTAAGTCTGCATTTATCTCTCCCCTCTAGGTCTCTTACATTGATGAACCAACTAATGGATGTCACATCTCATCGCTGGTCTCCTTTCTCTGCATTCTGGAGACAGATCAGAGTACATCCGTGACCCTCCTCGCAACATGAACTCAAGCTGGGGTGTACGTAGAACAAAAGAGTAACCATTCAGCTGTCTGTCTGCTGGTCGACCCCTGACTTTTGGGGGAAGCAAAAAAAAAAAAAACAGGCAAAGAGAAAAAACTACTTAAGATGCTTAAACGAGGAGAGGATATGCAGCGAGATCTATGGACTTCTCTCCTGCTAGTATGGATTACTTGTGTGCCGTACTCTTCCATGGCTTCATTAAACAATCAGTCACAAAGTTTACAAATGGTATCAGCGATCCCACGATCCCGCGAAGGACAAAGAATCCTCAGTCGTGCCAAGAGAGGATGGGTTTGGAATCAAATGTTTGTGTTGGAGGAGTTCTCTGGACCCGATCCAATTCTGGTTGGCAGGGTGAGTAGTCTAATTGTCGGCTGAATATTAAGCTTACTTATCATTTGGAAACATTAATTATGCTGCCTTGATGCCTTTTTGTTTGACATTTTGGGAAGAGAGCAATAATTGCTGTGAAGAAGAGGGAAAGGTTGGCATCGCTGACTCTCCCACAGTTTCCATCTTTAACAGTTCAATTAGGCTGAGAAAAAAATACAGCTCTGGAAGCTAATTTATGCATGATGTATAACGAACTCTGGAAAAGTTCTGCAACGAATATAGTATAAAAGGAAATTCAAAATTAATTTTACAGGTGTAGTGTGCAATATGCCCCATGCAAATCTGTTTATGCAGCAAGGTGAGGTGATACGGAGATAATTACAGAATAGGTGAGCGACCTGGCACCGGACCTGTGCAGAGAGCTCTGCGTCCTGAGAGGTCTATAGTATGAACAGGCCAAAGCAGCTTGTTCACAGATCACTGCAAGCGTGAACCTCAGGAGCCCAACCTGGCACTATGCTTGTCCAACCGCTAGCACTTTACCATAGCCAGCAAGACATCCTTGTTCCTCATGCGTTTTTGTTTTTTATTTTTTTTTCGTGAACAAGGTTAAACTTTCATACTTATTTAGAGTAAATACTATATTACAACCTTTTCTGAACAATTATTTTTATGAGGTTAATTTGAATAAATCAGTATATATATTTGTTTGTTTTATAAATACTTATTTGTTTATTTAATTTACAACAAATCGGTTGCCTTTTTTTTTTTTTTGCTTTATAGTCATTTTAGCTTTTCTGCACTGACTGAACAACATCCTCACCATCAGTGAGGTGGAAAATGCCATCCTTTGTGTGTCCAAAATTTGGCTGGGTCTTCGCTAATTAAGGCCTCTCACTTGAATTTTCCACTTTTTATGCTTGCTTACTCCCGTCACTCGGTCATGTGAATAAAAGATGTGCTCTCATATGGCCTTTACACCTGTGTTTTCCCAATATTGATGTAACACAAAAAAGTCCTTAAGAGCGGCATCCATTTTTCAAGAGCGGCAATTAAACAGCCTTTGTTGGATTCTGCCATAGCTTTTGATCAACAGAAATGCATAAACAAACACAACAAATGGGCTCCCTGTGATGATCTCCAAGGTAGAAGGGCAAATGAGTACGACGCTTTCAGGCTGACACATTCACAATACTAAAGGGCCCTCTGTGAATGATAAAGACAGCTGGGAGTGCTCAGACAGTGATGTGCTAGTCTGCTCCTCTCTAATGTGTTTTGCTTTATTTAACATCATGAAGTATTTGTGCCAGGGAGCAGAATTATTGTCTGTAGGAGGACAATGCATGGAGAGTGGACGTGAATGGGTAGACGTATGGGGTATGGACTGTGCTCGGCTCCATTGGTGGGCAAGCATTGATTGAGCTTTGATTTTCTGCATTTTCTGCATTTTCTTTTATTATTATTATTATTATTTTCAGTAAACCACAAGGTTAAGTGCTCATAAGCATGGCTTGCAGAGCTCAGATAAGTTCCTTGTTGCAGTACGATAGGGAACCATACTGCTGGAAGAGATTTAGCACTTCTTCTCTCTCTCCATCCCTCTCACCCTCTCTTTTAAACCACCTCACTCCATCACCTAAGATCTGTAGTCCTCCCTCACTCTGTCTGTCTAATTAAAAAATGAATCAAATAAAAAATGGGAGGTGTGTGATTCAAATGGGTAATGCAAATCAGGAAGGTATATATATATATATATATATATATATATATATATATATATTTTTTTTTTTTTTTTTTTTTTTCATCACTGGCTGCCAGGCATGTGGTTGTGGGCTGATTATCGAGGAACCTCAGGCCGAGATTACACTCATTTCATCCTTTAGCTTTTATTACGTGCTGGTCTGATGTTTAATTATATACCCGGCTACTGTCTTGTCAGTGCCCCAACTCCCCTTGAGCACCAGCTGCCAGTCGGAGTAGATGATTAGCATACGTGTAGAAGTGGGCATGGCAGGGCCAAGAGACAGCAGAGAAAGAGAGAGCAACCGAGGAAGGGATAATAAGAGTTAGCTATGGTACATGACAGGAGGCATCTCAGAGTTTCACGTGGCTTTGTGGCCTTGGTGGTCTGACTCACTTGGTTGGCAATGCAACTCACCATCACATTTTTGAGAACATGGTTTTTTCTTTGACACAGAAAGTTTTTTTATTTTTTATTTGGAAATGAGATACAATAAGGTAATTTATTACACTGATTGGCATGTCAAACTAGCACAACAACTTTACAGCAAAATTATATAATTTATATAAATTATATACAAAACAGTTAAAATGCCACAACAAACTCAAAAAGTACTTATATAGCCATCAAAAAAAAAAAATAAAATAAAATAAAATAAAATAAATAAAAACACACACAATTAAGAACATTTAAAACTGACGACAACTTGCTCTGAACTCACATTGGGAAAAATATCCTTGTCCTGAGATCAAGAACTTAAACTTAAACTTATGCATTTAGCAGACGCTTTTATCCAAAGTGACTTATAGTGCATTCAAGCTAACAGTTTTTACCTTAAATGTGTTCCGTGGGAATGGAACCCACAACCTTGTGCTGCTAACGCAATGCTCTACCACTTGAGCCACAGCCACAGAAACCGTTTGTTGCTATTGACTTTAATTATATTGTTGACTCTTGCCATTGTGGTTTTATTTTGTTCACTAGTTAAAAAGATAGTGTAACAATGTGGTGAATTTTAGTCTGGAGGATAAAATTAGCATAAAGTATCTATTATATTTGCATTTTCTATTCTGAGAGAGTTTTGATTTGGTTATTTAAGACCCACATACAAGACAACTGCTATATAGAAACCCTATTATGTAATTAGACTATTCAGTCAGAACCTTACTAAGAAATGGCACTGCACCACTGTATCTTGTATGATACATTCTCAAAAATATTTTCGTCATGAGTTTTGCATCCATTAGCTTTTACCACAAATATATGATGTATCCATGAGTGGTGTTTGGACTTGCCGCCAAAATAACCACACTGTCTTCACTTAACTCAAAATCGATTTCTGGCTTATATCTCCAATGTGTGCATTGCACATGGGATTTCTAACTAAGCACTAGTTGTATTCCATTTAGATGCATGCTGTTTTTGTATAAAACTCATAACAGTGAGTGGGCAGAAAATAAGAAATTGTAGTCTTTACCCAGCAAAGAGTAATTTGAATGTGTTTACTTAAAGTATTGTCAGTTGTATTACAACATGTCAATTAGATTCTATCTTGCATATGGATTTGCTTCCCTTCTTTTGGCTGGAGCGTGTTGTGATGCCTAATCACAATGGACATCGTTCCTCTGTTTGGAGTGCAGTACTCTGCACAAATTAATAGCACTGCTGTGTGATGCCTTTTCTCACCATAATGTGCTCTTATCTCTGATGGGATTATGTGTGTTTGGAGCAGAAAGAAAATGGATATTTGATTCATATTTAGCAATCCGAGCTGAAGAACAAGATCACTGGGAGTGTCAGTTTGAATACACGAGAATGGCATTGATTGTTTATTCACAAAAGAAAATGGATACGTGTCTGTGGACATTTTTTTGCCTTACAGGGGGCATGACAACACTTGATAAATAGTGTGTATGAGCAAAGCCATCAGCCAGATTGTGAATGTTTCCTTGTTTCTATTATGGAAACATTTATTTTTCCTACTTTAAGAATTATGTTTTGCTCAAGCAAACACCAGTTGATTTGACATATGTCTCTTTTATGCTGATGTCCAGTTTACTGTGAAGCTAATTTCCGTTTTAAAGCCAGAATAACTGCTCATTCTATGCTTTTGGGTCATATTTGTTTAAGGGGGAGGGGAGGAAATTTAAGGGATATTTACTAGCACAGATTTGTCCTACATAAAGGCATGATTCCATTTTGGGTATAAAGCCATATCATTATCTCTCATTTTTTCACTCAACACAAATTAAGCGATAATGCATCCATGTAAATAAGCGCGTGAGCTCAGTATTATTCTCCAGTATTATACACTTCAATAAATGCGAGCCTACAACTTAACCTTGAAATATTCATTATGTTGTTATTAATAACATTACAATATTAAATATGAATAACTTTGCTATCAAATATTAATTAGTAGTGCTCTGTCATTTTGCAATGAAAGCCAGAGTGGATTAGTTTCACTGAGCACAATGACTGGAGCTGAGAAGGGATATAAATATATTGTCGATCGGGCATTAAAGCTACTGTATACTGCTCTAATTCTGAAATAAAATAGCCGTTTTACAGTCGAGGGACATGCTGGTGTCTAAAAACGCTTTAATTGCATTTTGAAGTGTGCCCTATAGCTAAGGGGAAAAGAAAAATATTGTGACAGTTTGAATGTTAGAAGCAGTGAATCCCTGAAATGGACAATCGATTCATGTTCTCTGCGCTGCCTGTGATGGGATTTGCTGTTAACAGCCACTTTTCTTTTTTTTTTTTTTTAGGAATCCACTGAAAGTGTCCTTACTATTCTACAGAGGAAGTGTTGTGCTTTCAAACAGTGGTGTAACAAAACCTCCTTTCTTTTTCAAGGAGAGTATTTATTGTGGAAAATAATATCATGATGGTCATTTCAGAAGATTTCTGGATGAAGCTAGGGTTGTTCACAACTAGCACAAATTTTTATATTACTACTATCCTAATGTATTACACAATAAGCCGTTCTGTTGTTCAGTCGCTCCTGGTCACGGTCTGTACTGAGAGGTGCGAGTTTAACCACAGAGCAGTACTTGCCCTGTTCAACCTTCTTGACACTTCATGAATTATCTATATCCCTCCCACTGATCCACTCTGGAGAGTAACAGCTCTAACTCTCAGTTGTTTTGCTACGTGTTTCTGTTGCTCTGGAAAGCGCTACAGCTTCTCACTTTCAGGTAACTAGACCTGCTTAGCAGTTGGCTATCCTCAGACTACATGCCTACGAACTGCCCACAGAACGTGCATTAACTGTCTGATGCATGTTGCATACAAATCTGGAAAGTACTTTATCAGTCTAGTAAATTCTAACCCGATTGGTTTATTTTCCATAATTTGTAAGATTAAGGTCACATGTGCAAGGAAACACATGTACAAATCTCTAGATTTGCTTGTTTGAAAATTGGAGAGTTTTGTTTAGGGCAATTTAAAATAGATATTCACACTTCCCAAATGAAATATTGTGGACTTATACAAAGTACTATGTTATCTATTGTCTATTGTATGAATTTTATAAGGTTATCCCTTTCCACACTTTCCTGAGTTTTCTCCTTAGGCATTTGTGAAGGTTTTTTTTTTTTTTTAAGGATGATGTTAAACAAAAATATTTTACTTGCAATACTTGCATTGTGTAGGAAAAAATAACAAACAAACAAAACGAACAACAACTTTCTCAAAATACCTTCTTTTACGTTCTACATTGGAAAGTCACGCAGATTAGAAACAACATGAGCATGAGTAAATAATAACAGGGTATCCATTTTTAGGTGAACTGTCCCTTTAAGAATGTAATGTATCAGTGTTTGTAAATGGTTCTATGACTCACATAATTACTTACTTTACAAGATTAGAATGAGTGTGTCTAGGATAAAGTCCTTCAATTCCATCAAATTCTTACGGTGCGGCACACATTTCATAGCTTTTTGCTATCTGGCGAGGGGCTTTTTAGCAGATCGAAAGGTCCACCTTCTGATCCCCTCACGATTTACCCCTGCCATCACACAGTCTGATCTGAGACAGTCTTGTGCGTTAATCTGCATTTGCTCAGGTTAGGAGAGGGGAAATGCAGGTTCTAATCGATATCAAGCTGTTGTGTGTGATTGAAGGGCCAGCGAGTGGGCATTAACGAGGGTATTAGTGGACTTATCAGTAACCCAGGTAACGAGATGCTGATAATCACCACTGGCCACTGCATCCATCTGCAGCTCCTCATCTGACCTGTGATTGGGATTGTGCCCCTGGTGATGCAGAAGGAGAGATAAATTAACTTTTTTTTTTTTTTTATCATTAAAATTTCTATGTATAGGGTCATGATAATGATCTCATTAGTAAGCGCAGGTACATTTGCAATGAAATTTAAATTTTGGGTCTAAAGAGTAGTAAATAGTAAATAGAATAGTAAATAATAACAAACACTATCTATATAAGCATAAATAATATACATATACAACAATCACTGTACAGTTGTATACTGTTTAAAATGTTAAGATTTGTACGATTATTATTATTATTATTAAAGGGTAGGTATTTTCAATGATAGTGTAAATAAAATATGAATAATTCATAAAGATTTCTTAGTATTTCCATATTAAAATTTCCATTGCCCAAATACACAAATTTGTACAAATGCCTGCAAATACTAGTTAGATCAGGCTGATAATTAGGGGCAATAAGACTGGACAATAATGAAATGAAAATCTTGACACAAATGAAATTTGCATGCATGAGCTCAACTGCTTTCATCTGGCTTCAGCTTCTGCTCTTTTACTGTTATCAACATGATTATCATGAAGTGGTGGTGGTAGCACTGCAAGATTATCAATAAGCATCCCAAATAATCCTCCAGCACAAGTCAGTGCCCCTCTCGTTCTCATAGCCTCACCATTAAATTCAGCACCCTTTGTTCCTTACTTTCTATTTCGTGCCTCCTATTCAGTGTGTTATTTCACCCAAGAACTGTGGGTCATGTAGGCCTTTATACCTATTATACCATTGCTAGGTGAGCACAGTCTGTTGTCTCTCTGTCTCCCTCTCTCTCTCTCTCTCTTTCTCTGCACAGTGCTGTAATAAAACACCAGGACTCTGCACAGCATCCAGCTAAGCTGTGGGATCACATTAACACCTCTCGGACCAGCCGGATAGCTTGTCTATAGTTCTGTGTTGTTGTCTTTGTCCCCATTAACAAGGCCTGTGTATGTGTGTGCATGTGATTGCTACATGTGTGTAGAGAGTCTAAACTTGACAGAAGAGCATTTCTTGAACTAAGCATATTTCCATAACAACACCAGGGTCATGGTGCAACCATAATTACAGACAAAAGTCCTGCTCCATCTGCCTTTCACCAGGTGCTCTTGAATCATTAAATATGTATACTGCCCAGCATTTAAATAAATAACTGCTGGCATTAAATTTCTCTCTCCGGTGGCCCCTTGTAGCATCTCTCCTCTAATTTTCACACACACACAAAAAAACATACATGCACATGATATAAAGCTCCAGCAGGCGTAATGAGCCAGTGTGGCAGAGGTGTGACAACAGCAGTGCACCTTTGCAGTGACTTATAGGGTCTGGTCACAGCGAGAGTTGTTTGAGGTGTAAATCCCACATCCCTAAGTGGTAACAAGAACACAAACAAACACAGGCACACTTTGTCCCTGCACTCTGAATCCTCTGCCGAAGTGACACTGGGGCTCGGGATGAGAAATCTGCATGTGGTCCTCATCGGTCCTCCTTGGAATGTTGTGGTAATCCACAATGAACGCTGTATAAACGCTTTCAAACTGCGTGGATGAGGGAGGAGCGAGCAAGATCCTGTAGTCATGCCAGTGAGGACGAGGGAGATTACTCTGGCGGAAAAAAGCCAGACTCAACCAACTGTACACAGAGACAATTTCATTCACACTGTCAGGTAATGGCAGCACAGTACTGAATATCCACAGCCATCTTCTCTGCTCATCTCTGTTCATTAAGTGAAAAGATATCATCTGTACAAATGCCGCCCACCTCAGTTTTTACAGGTGAGGAAAAAAATCCATACATCGGCAAACCTTTTATAGCTGTCTTTCTCTGTGGGCCAGATAGTCGTATGCCTTTTGAGCCTTCGCTCTAACCTCAGAGGTCGTGGTGGATTCTATCTCATTTATGGTTTTTGATTAAATTTGAGCATGCTCAGGTTTGAGCAAAACCGCTTAGGTCAAGTATTATAGCCTTCTTTCGAGGAGATGGGGGACACTGATCATGCTTTGGCCTTGGACAGTATGGTAGAGATGGCATATACACCTGGGTACTTCACAAACCTGATGTTACCTTTGTTTGCCAGCAGTCTCTGGGTTTTGGCATTTGAGAGAACTTGTGGAGGTGGTGCATGTAGCTGCTACTGTAAATGAAGGCTTTTGGCAGAGAGCCTTGAACTCTGTGTGGACTAATCACTGGAATTAAGCAGTTAACCTTTACTGTGTCGCCTGGGCTCGATCTTTCAAGCGTGTTATATGGCCCTTTCACTCAGCGCTGCAGGAGCCTCTGTATCACACTTTGTATACTGTAGTCAACTCACTATACACACTCTGACTGATACCAATGTTTATTTAGTTTGTTTGTCTATTTACCGTGAGTTGTTGTTACTGGAATGACCATTTTTAATCGCTGTAGTAAATACTCTGGTCTGTGTTATTCTTGTCAGTGCAAAATGTAATATGTCTGTTGATGTCTCATTGTTTGATAACAAAGAAGCATGGTGTTAATGATTTTAATTTAAATATTTGATTAGGGATGTAACGATTCTGCAGAGAAATATGGAAATATAGCTATATTTATATATTTATATTTATAGTCTATATTTATGTGTCTCTGAGGGGAACTGACTATCTTTAGAAAAGTTTACGTGGTATTTTCTGTTCATCTTGCCTCTGAACAATGCATTTGAAAGCAATGTTCATAAGCACAGTACTGCTTTGTTTACAGCGGTACTTGAGGAAACACTGTATCACTGCTGTTCATACTGTAAGTGCCACCTGCTGTCAGAGAGTGAATCTGGGTCTCATTCAGCTCGTCTACTGTTTCGTTCAGATATGTTTTATGTAGTAGTTTCACAAAACTAAAGTCAGACCATTCTGTTTTTGCTTCAAATTTCGAAATTATACAGTCAAATTCAGATTTTAAACTACTCAGGCTGCATGTATGCTGCAATATTTTTGGATCCTGATTAAAATCCAGTGGTTACCTCTAGGGATGCATCAATCTAATACTCAGGTTCGGTATCGGCTCCAATACTGGCATTTTCTGTCGGATCAGGTATGGGTCAGACGAGACCGATCTAAATCCGATATTGTGCATTTACAATTCCATGTTATTGTTGAGCCTCACGGAATGGAAAAAAAAAAAACATTATAAAGCACCAAAAAGTTTTCATGCACTATATTTAAAGTGTTCTGAAACTGTTCCATAGTGCAATGTGATATACAGATGAATATTTAAGTCATTCAATTTAAGGTAACAATCTCTTCTTTCCGCTGCAGCTGTCTGTCATCTGTTTGTCACTGTTTGTCTTCAATCTCATTTTGTTAACCAAAAATAAAATAAAAAATTTTGAGAAAATTGAATCGTGAAATCATAACCTTAAATCGAATCGAATTGAATCTTGAGTTGAGTGAATCGTTGCATCCCTACTTTTGATGAAATGAGCTGAATGAAACTATGCATCTACAACTAAGTTAAAGACAGAAAATAATGCAAATGTGCAGGTGAGTTTAAGTTAAATGCTAATCATAATATGTAACTGATATAATGAATAAATTATTGCATATGATTATATTTTCCCAAACTATGTAAATTATCACTAAAAATGTACACTATCATTCAGCATATTTTATATTTAAATTGTATTTTATTTTTTTTATTTGTATTATTTTCAGATTTTGAATGACTCCTATGTTCACCAAGGCTACCTTTATTTAACTGAAAACTGAAATATTGTAAATATGTAATATTTTGGATATAATAATAAAAAAAAGTGTAGCAGTTTACTATTTTAATATATGTTAAAATTTTATTTATTCCTGTGATGGCTAACATGTTAGAATTTTCAACCGACATTACTTCAGTTTTCAATATGTCACGATCCTTCAGAAATCATTCCTATATGCAGATTTTGTATTCACATTTTGTAATACAATATTTACAAGATTTGTATTCATTGTTATTATTATTATTATTATTATTAACAATGCCGAAAACATTTGCTTGATATTTTTGTAGAAACAGTGATTTTATTGTATTATTATGTCCTTGATAAATAACAGTATCCATTTAACTTCAGTGTACTCAGAAGCTTTTTTTTCAGGGCTAATTTATACAGATTAGATTTAGTTTGTTGATGCATCTTTTAAATGTTTGGTCATAAGGAAAAAAAAAGGCAAGTTAGATCTGTTACAGCTCATTTTTGTCTGCCAAAATGTTGCTTTCATCTATTAAATTTATATTCAGTTTCTGTCAGAATAAAACAGACTGTAATTAATGAGTAACACTTGATACTATTTTAGTAACTACATTTGAAGAGGCTTTTTCATTAAGGGTAAACAATTATGAATAAAAACAATAACACTGGTTATAGCTCTGCTTTAATTCTGGTTGATTATATCTGAACAGAACAATGTCAAATTGGCTGCCGAATTTGCTTACTTGCTGAGAGACGTGAAGCAATAGCACATGGTTTAGTTTAAGCTCTGGCAGCTAGGCTATTTTTTCCATCATTTTGGATTGCAATTATTCAATCCTGATTACTTAAACACTTGATTATAATTATTTAAATCTTCTAATTGCTCACTGGTATAGTCATTGTGGGCTGCTAAGTCATCATCCAGTGAGTCAGTGGATGCTTGGCAGGGCTAAGCAGCTCACTTCTGCAGATGGCACCCTGCATCAGGGGAACTGCAGGCAGAAGGGCTTATCCCAGGCTCCCTCAACCCATGAAAGCCTAGGAGCCAAAATTGGAGCATAGAGTAATCTTGTCAAGAATGGATGTCACTATTGTACTTTTTGATGTGTAGTTGGCGGCGTGGTTAACTAAAAGCAAACATGGGCAGGGGAGGTGTAGACAATAGGAGCGGGTGGGAGGAACGACCTATTTTGAGATCTTTAAGAACAGTCACCATTCACTGCCTTCTGCCTGAGCACCAAAATAACAACAAAAGAGAAAGTAAAACCCCTGCTTCTGGTGCATTCTAGCATTTTGACACTTCCTGTTGTTGGTGTCTGTTGCTGGTTGGCAGCCATTTTGAGAAAAAAAAAAAAAGTAACCATTGTGAATTGATTACCCCGGTTATCTCAGTGATACACCTGCGAGATTGTCTGGGAGCCAGCGAAGTGTGACACTGACCTTTATTGCAAATTAGCTATTTTTGTTTTCTGCTACTGCTTGAGAAAGTAAAAAAAAAAAAAAAAAAAGGAATAACCCTGAGAGAACAAATTATTTCAATTTACCATTTATTTTAATTGGAGCATTTAATGTCTGTCTGTCTGTCTGTCTGTCTGTCTGTCTGTCTGTCTGTCTATCTATCTATCTATCTATCTATCTATCTATCTATCTATCTATCTATCTGTCTGTCTATCTGTCTGTCTGTCATCTCTGTTTATGTCTGTCTGTCTGTCTGTCTCTCTGTCTGTCTGTCTGTCTGTCATCTCTGTTTATGTCTGTCTGTCTGTCTGTCTGTCTGTCTGTCTGTCTCTCTGTCTGTCTGTCTCTCTGTCTGTCTGTCTGTCTGTCTCTCTGTCTGTCTGTCTCTCTCTCTGTCTGTCTGTCATCTCTGTCATCTCTGTCTGTCTGTCTCTCTGTCTCTCTGTCTGTCTTTCTATCTGTCTGTCTGTCATCTCTCTGTCTGTCTGTCTGTCTCTCTGTCTGTCTGTGTTACAACCCATTGTTTTGCATTTTGTCATTTGTCTCCTTTTTTTGTATTTGAAAGTGTTTGTGTCCAGGTAGGATGCTGATTGGCTCCTACAGGATAATGATTGGCCCATCTGGTTTGGTGCATTCAAATTTAGGCACACCTTAAAAGCCCTGATGTCACTTCCTTTCTTCCATAGGCGTAATGTTTTAAAGTATACAAACTGTATATTCTATGGCCCTACACCTAACCCTAACCCTCACAGGAAATTTTGTGCATTTTTACTTTCTCAAAAAAAAACTCATTCTGTATGATTTATAAGCGTTTTGAAAAATGGGGACATGGGTTATGTCCTCATAAGTCACCCTCTCCTTGTAATACCTGTGTCATACCCATGTCATTATACAGAGTTGTGTCCTGATATGTCACAAAAACATGCACACACACATACACATAAGCACTCGCTCACCCACATATCAGTCGAAATGACTTTTCTCACATCTCCATCTCGACAATGTCCCAACATGAGCCATTCTAGTCCAGCCATCCTGAAAAAAATGCCCAACAAATCATATCCAACAAAACATAGCAAGTCTTGTCACAGGCCCTGTTGTAATACTACAAGGTTTTAACATGCTAATGCAGTGGGTGGATTTTACATACATACATTTCATCTAATTTCAATTCCTCCTTTTCTCTTCATGGCATTGAGGGGTTGCATGAAATATTCAAGCCGTTATAATATGAGATCAAGATGAATCATGAATCCTTAATGACTATCAGGCCTGCATAGTCTGGCCTCTGGAATTACACTCAAAGAATGATGACCTTTTTTGTATATATTCTTCTTTGTATATGACCTTCTTTGTATATATATATATATATATATATATATATATATATATATATATAAGAGTATTGCAGTGTGAGAAACAGAATAAGAGCCTCATGTAGGCGTGAGCTTACACCTGCATGGTACAGAGATAAAGGAAAAAGAGTAAGTGAGAAAAGGATTGGAGACACACTACTCCATATGCATTGGCTTGTGTCTTAAAGTTCATTAGCTTGTAACAGCTATCTGCAATTTTCAAAACAAAATTCGGTGTCTGTTGTGTGTCCTTGCTACAGGAAATTCATGTGTTCAGAGTGAACATTGGTTCTTTGTCTACCTTTCTTTCTTTCTCGCTCTCAGGCAAACACAAACACATATATAAATTCGACATGCAATCACACCGGAACATGAACACATAAGCAGTGACAGACGGTGCGTTGGAAATTCTTGGCCAATAACAGATCCGTGATGTCATGCCAAACATTACAGGTGTGCATGTTACAAATGCAAGGTCACTGTCATGCTGCCGCTGTATATTTTTATCTGCGTGAAGGTAGCTGAAAACATGTCAGGTAGCGTTTCTCATGCTCACCTACAGTAGCTTTATGGCTCAATATTTTTGCAAATCCTGAAATGAAGCAATCTTTCCTCCTTGACCAGGCTAGCCAATTGCACTCCTGGGGATCGATGCAATCTCACATTGCCATGTTTCAGCCCATTTGTCTGTGTTTCCATGATACTTTTATAAACATTCCAGGGCATGCTACTTCAGTTCAAGAATGCATTCTGGTGTCAGTGTGTTGTTGTTTTTCCTCCAGACTGCAGTGAAACAGTAATGCAACTTTTGCTTATCACTCGATTTGGACATGTGCCATGTCTGCTGCCAGAAAGCTATCACAGAGACGGCCCGCCCATGTGCATGACCTTTTCCTTTTGTTAACGCGTAGTGTTTTCATAAATACTGTGCTGATATCGCAGACTTGATAATTACTGTGCTCCTGCACACCCGGCCTCTTTATTAGTTTCCTGACAATGGGCTGTCTCGTCAGCTACACCATTGCAGGGCCAAGAAAATATACTGTGAATGAGTCAGATGATTCATAATATGAATCAGATGATCACTGACACCCCCGACATCTGATTATCGATAATAAAGCTAGGAACACTTGATTTAAATTCAGTCACAGAGCTTAGTTTGAAAAACATCAACATCATTTTTTTTAACAGCAGACATTGTGTCTTACTCACTTACCATGCAAACTCACATATTATTGTGTGTAAAACGTATGCATGGTGGAATGTTTCTGTGCATAAATTATTATTCATCAATGAGTTCACAATTCAATTTATTTTAAATTTTAGGATTACATTTGGAAGCACCTGAAACTACATTCTTACAAAGAAATCATTGGTTTTATGCAGCAAGGATGCAAATGTTAAACTGATAAAAAAGTGGCAGTAAAGGCATTAACAGTGAACTTTATATTTTTAAAAAGAAAATAAAAGAAAAGAAAAAAAAAAGAAAAAGAAAAGAAAAGAAAAAAATGCAATTTACATAGAAAGGTCCTATTTTATATTACAGTAGGTGTCTCTAAATCAGGGCCGGCCCTGACCAATTTGCTGCCCTAGGCAAGATTTTACCTGGCGCCCCATGCATCACAGCCCATTTCACCCTGTCATTGTGTTCATGATTTAGCATATATATATATATATATATATATATATATATATACACAGACACACACACACACACACACACACACACATTACAGCAGAACTGTTTCCAACACTCATTATGAATCATCATATTAGAATGATTTCTAAAGGATCATGTGATAGACCGGATATCACATGTGACACTGAAGAATGGAGTAATGATGCTGAAAATTCAGCTTTGCATCAAAGAAATAAATGATAATTTAAAGTATAATAAATTGAAAACTAATTATTTTAAATTGTAATAATATATCACAATATTACATTTTGTTCTGTATTTTTGATCAAATAAATGCAGGCTTGATGAGCAGAAGAAACTTCTTTCAAAAACATTAAAAATAGTAAATGTTTCCAAACTTTTGGCCTGTACTGTATCCCCCCAAAACTGCACAACTGTAGAGTAAAACATTAATAAAAAGTGATAATAAAAAATGCGTCTTAAATCTGACATGATTGTACAAAATCACAGTCTGGGGACTCAGAACTCAGAACAACTGCTAATATTAAGTTTAAGGTCAAAATAACTGCCATGAAATTATAGTATCTTACTCCTATGCAATAAATTGTTCTTTCACTACATCTCTTTACCTCTGTCTTTATCCTCTTCTCTTCTTTTTGGCACTGTATCTATCGCAGACTATGCTCATTTATAATGTGTCATGTAAATTCGGCCTTCCGTCACAATCAGGAAACTTTCACCGTGTCTAGAACTGGCGTGAGCTGCCAGGCCCGTTTCTACGAGCTGTGTGTTAACAAAAGCAGTGCTGTCTACATTGGATGCGGCGTCGGGCACGCTACAGAACAAATTACCAACAACTGATCGCGCGTGCGCTCTGTTTCTGACGCACTTCAAGCACTCGATGGGCGGGTGAAGATTGAAGAGCCGGACTTTTTTTTTTTTTGCTTAATTTGGTAGTATTTCGAATTAATGGTTTTTAAATAGTAGCCTATTATATATATATAAAAAATATGTAAAAAAAAAAAATCACTCGTTCACTCATTCTGGCACCCCTATGGATGAGTGGCGCCCTTAGCATTTGCCTATACCGCCTATGCCGCGGGCCGGCCCTGCTCTAAATACTGTAGTTAATGGTTGCACTTTATTTTGCAGTATATGTACTTGCAGTGTACTTATCTAGGAAGTTCTGGTATTACAAGGTTACTACATAGGGTTAGGTTTGGGGTAGATTCAGAGTTATTACCTAGTTATAACATAGTTATTGTAATTACGAGAATGAGTATATAGTATGTACATGAGGAACAGGACTGTAAAATAAAGTGCTACCTAGTTATAATAATAAAATAATGAATTGTTAGGTATAATGTACCTATTGCGTTCATGTTGAATTGCAAAACACTTGTGGTGTGATATAGGCAAGGTTAGAGTCAGGTTTGGTGGTCTGTTTAACTTTAAGATTCAGATTTATAAAAATTTGAATAAGGGGAAAACATACATATGCACCTGTTGAATCCATCCAAAAGTTGAACTTAAACTTAAACTTTGATCATAAAATATGTCATTATTAATGAATGACATACATTTACGTCCACAGAATTTATATGGTTTGTTATGTATCATCATGAAGAATTAAAGTAGATCTGAAGATTCAGACTTCCTTATTTACTTTTCTTTTTTTTTTTCTTTTTTTTTTAGCAGAATTTAAAAGTATGTCATATAATGAATAAAGGAGAGACATTTTAAAAACATTTAGTTTGCATTGAAAATTGCTTCTCTATAATTCTTTGCATTTAGGAAACACCACTGCAGCATCACTCTATCTCTCCTATAGGCTTGAATCCATAATAGTGCATGTACAGTTCTCTCTCCACCTTCAATACCACGACTTAGGTGCCCTTGAGCAAGGCATCGAACCCCCAACTGCTCCCCGGGCGCTGCAGCATAAATGGCTGCCCACTGCTCCTGGTGTGTGTTCACAGTGTGTGTGTGTGTTCACTGCTCTGTGTGTGTGCACTTCGGATGGGTTAAATGCAGAGCACGAATTCTGAGTATGGGTCACCATACTTGGCTGAATGTCACGTCACTTTCACTTTCATAATAAGTTGAAAATAATGGCGAAATGACAAGGAGGAAAAGCAGATTGCAGTGGTGATGCTAAGGCTGTTGGAAGAGCCTGTACATACTGTATGTTATTTTTTGGGACCCCTTGCCAGTAGTTTTGTCCTTGCCAATACAGATCACACTCTGCAGGTCGGGCTCTGAGGAATAGGTCACTTAGGTTTGATCTGAAAGTACTGAGGCTAGGAAAGCACACACGCAGAGAGTGAGAGAGGGAGAGAGAGAGAGAGAGAGAAAGAGAGAGGGGGGGGGTCAGATTATTTTACTGCTCCTCTCAATATATTATATTGCCATACTTTATAATGGAAAGCTACATTTTATTTTATCATATGTGTGAGTGGCAGCAGTGCTCAGTGATAAGGGCACATCCTGTGTGTGGGAGTACAATCTGGACCTGGAGAGGGTGGTTGGTGATGGGAAATAACTACGTACAAGTGAGAGGGGCTTGACTGGAAGTGTCTGTTAGGCAACATAATTACTACTAATGACCATTAGGAGTTCAGTTTTCAACCTCCAGGGATTGGTGAAAGGGCTTTCGCCTTATCAGTTGATTAGTGCAAATCGAGGAGGCCGGATCGAGCATGTTAAGTAAACGGGACTGAGAAGTATAGCATTATCTGGGGAAGACTAATGGAGCAGCGCAGAGTTCATCCTGAGCTAATGTGAGCTGCATACACGGAACCACTTACAGAAATCAGATAGTAATATAAAAAAAATGAGCCACCTCCCCATCCCACCCCAAACACCACACACACCAGTTTCCTCAAGCTGCTTTTCCAATAGTCTTACTTATTTGCATATGTAAATGAACCCATTATATATACATATATATATATATATATATATATATATATATATATATATATATATATATATATATATATATATATATATATATATATATATGGATCTTTCTTTTTGAATTTGGCCTCTTGTGAAGGAAATGACAGCCAAAGCAATTAGTAGCTGACGGAGCAATATTCCTGAATTGATCGAATGAGATGCAAACAGGGCCACATTTGATGTGTTCAGATTAATCCATAATTGGACAATAGCTGGGAGGTATAAGACAATGTCAAACATGCCTGGACATGTTCTCTTGCCTCTGATATGCTAATGGTGTAGGTTTAGCATAAACCATATAATCTTATTTACTGGATAAACTCACATTAAATTTCAGGCCAAGTGATGGACATGTTGGGGGATGACGAATAAGCTTGAACGTCACATGCTCCGCAGGTAATTTACGAGACATTTACTGATGATTCAATATATGTACTCATTAATGCTTCGTCATGATTTATTACTTCTTAAGAAAAGACATAAGGCAATAATCAGTTATTGCCATATAAACCAAGCTGTGAGATCATGTTGAACAAACATTGTAAATTAGTCAAGAATCCTTGTTAAACAAATGTCTCAGATTGGCTCATAGATATACACAACCCCCATAATTACTCATGGAAAAGACTTGAATTGAAGCAGACCCTTATGATAATGCATCTTCTGCTGTACATGTGCGAATAATAAACCAGCAGATGTATTGTAAATATGTAGCCTTATACTGAATGAAAAGACAGCAGGCAGTTTATTTTACTACATTTCTATGTCTGTGCTCTCAACCATGCATTGGATACAAACATGCCAGAAAATGTTCAAATGAATGCCTCTGTAGTACTTCAGATATGTCAGGAGTGCTATTTGGAATTAGTCTTTTGCAATACAGTCTCATTTTTATGAAGTAATACAGACAGTGTTTTGAGTTATGAGGATATATATACAGTGATACTTCAACATATACATGACATCACATTTATCACTGACTTTGCCCCTTCTGGACTAGGAAATCATGTATATTAAGCTCAAATCATAAATGGAAAGCATAAAGGAAGGGAACACAAATTGGGTGTGGCATAAAAATAACATAGGATCTGAGAAAGTAAAGGAATAGTTCACCCAAAAATAACAATTTGCTGAAAATGTATTCACCCTCAGACCATCCAAAATGTAAATGAGTTTGCCTGTTCATCTGAACAGACATAGAGAAATGTATCATTACATCACTTGCTCAGCAGTAGTTTATCAGCAATGAATGTGTACCATCAGAATCAATCCATCATTAAGGCATTCAAAGTTTAAACCTTTGTTTCTGGCCAAAATATAAGGCAATAATCCATAATAACACTTCCACCAGTGAAAATGTTCAACCCCTGTTCTCATCTCACATCAAAATCCACCAACATATTTGTTTAGAACAGTTTTGGCCTGTTTATCCGTGTTAATGGTGCTTGATCAATGCCGGGGTCTCCAACACTGTTCCTGGAGAGCTACCGTCCTGCAGATTTCAGCTTCAACCCCAGTCAAAGGTGTTTTGGAGCAGAGTTGTGACTGAAGTCTGCAGGACAGGAGCAGGGCTGGAGATCCCTGATGCATAATGTTTTTTCAGACAAGACAAGGTATGGAGTCATTTCGATTATTATGATGTTTTTATCAGCTGTTTATACTCTCATTCTGACGGCACCCATTCACTGCCATTTAAAGGGAGCGTTCACTCAAATGAAAATGATAAATGTCATCATTTACTCACCCTCATGCTTTTCCAAGCATTCTGTATTCTGTGGAAGACAGGAAGTTATAAGTAAGGGTAAGTAAATGATACCATTATTTCCATTATGAGAGGAAGTATTCCTTTAATATGATTCTATTTCTCACTGTCCTGTAGGCCCCTACTCCCTACAGGATGGCCCTAGCTGATTTCATTTGGAAACCCACCCTTACTTGATATTTCCTTTGAGACAATTTCAAGGAAAAAAAAAATAGTAATATTTCATCAGAATATGAATTTCCCTCTCTTTCTCCAATTTTTTTTTAAACATTTTTTTTTTTATCTTCCTGAGTTGGCAAGATCCCCCCACATGTACAAAAAAAAAAATAAGGACGGATGAAAGATATGAAAAATAAATAAAAGTTGTGTTGCAGCATTTTTGCCCGTGCAGTGGAATCCCTTAAATGGATTTCATTTTTCTTCATCTCCCTGGGACCACAGGACCTTTAAACAGAGCTACGTGCTGAAAGAACACAATTATAATTCTGATAGTCTTGTACAGTAAATGTAAACAAATAGCAGCCTGCCACTCTGAACTCCACTGTCTCTCAAAAGGCAAGTATAATGAGGTGCAATAGACGTAATCCTCTTGAGCAGTGCCTTTTTACCTCAGTGCTTCTTCTTTTTTTGTATTTGTTTTTTTTTGCAAATTGAAATGTATTGGCTGGACTACGACTGTGAGGCAGAGAGATGGACTTAAAAAAAATTTATGGGAGCACTGAGATTTTCCCGTAAGCATTAAAGTGATTTGTAAACAGTATGATATAAGACTACTTACAAATGGTAGTGTCATTTTTTTTCGCATCATACTAACAAAAATGAAATATCTTCATTTCAATACAGTAGAGCTGTGTTTTGTCACCAGCTTAATTTGAGGGTGTTTTTTTAAGTGTCAGACACAAAGGTGGAGATAAACAAACGCAGTCCCCAAGATATCTTTACTACAACATAATGCTCACAAACTTTGATGTATTGTGTTAAATTAGCAAATCTGGAACTCTCCAGGCAGGAATACTTTTTTTTTTCTTTTTTTTTCACGGAATATTTTGAGTTACATATTGTCTTGGGGCAAAGTTTGTCGTGTTATATGTGCATTTCAAAACTTGTAGTGAACAGAAACACTTGTGATATGCTTATCATACTATTTTAGGCACCAATTTTAAATGCATTATTGATCTTTTGCATTATTAATAGCATACAGTATTGGGATTTTTGCTCCTTCACCTTCTCTCACAAGCTGCTTCCCAACTTCAAAATGCAATTTGTTAGAGTGCATTTTTAACAGACTTGAGTCCTTTTTCTATGAGCTCTCGGACTGATGTATCTCAATGGTTTGGCATCAGGCTTTTGCATTAACAGATTGTCATTCCCCATACTTTTTCCATTCAGGCCTTATTGTGAGTTTCATTAAACCACGGCATTGTTAATTTTAAAGTCACCATGAATTAAAAAAAAATAATACATATTTATTTATATTTTTATAAAATATTGTTATACATAAATTAAAATACTTTGTGTCTTCATCTCACAACCACATCTCTTCTTTGACTGATGACGTGTGCATTGGGATGAAGGCTATACTATGCTTTCTTTTCTCCAGCAATCTGTCACTCACAAGACATTGCAGCAATTAGAAAATGAGAACCACCCAATCAATTATTGATGTACAAAATCAAGTCCAGTCCTGCATAGGTTCATGTTTCTGCCGGTGGATGCCCAACCTCCGTAACACCTCCCATCATATAAGGGAGAAAAGATGGTTGCATATTTATGTTACATTCCCACCTTTAAGCCCAGCTTGCTAAATTTAAAAAACCCAATTAATGGATATCCTGCATTAGTTCCCGTCCTACAGAGCCTTGCACTCACTCCATGTATTTTTTTTTATTTTCTTTGAATGACTCCATGTATTTTTTTTTTTTTTCTTTGAATGACATAACATATATGTTTTGACTGACAGCTTAGAGTCGACACCTTCCACTTCATAGATGTCACATTGTCTGTGTATCACTAAAGGAATGGAGGATTGCAAGATGGTGAGAATTGTAGAAAAGTTAACTCCAGACATGTCAGACATGTGACTTCCCTTCATGGCTCCCTCGCTAATTTACGTTTGGTGGGGGCGGGCCATCTGTGATCATCACATTTACTGCTTTCCCAGGCTGGACCCCACTAAATGACTTACTCCATGAGATTGAATTTGTATGCTAAAGGTCAGAGTAGTAGTTCATGACTGCATTTGGGTAAAGAAATAAATTCTGGAACTGAATTGGATAAACTTGCTGTGCCCTAAGGGGTGTAAATACTGTTATAAATAAATACTACAGGCTATATGCATATTTATATCTGTCATGGTTCATGAATGCCCCTTCTCCTGCTCGTCTCTTGTTACGTCATGTTGATTGTTTCATGTACGCTGCAGCTCATTCCACCTAGCCTACTTAATGCCCTGTCTTTTGTCTCTTGTTTGTCAGATCGTTGTTTGAGGTCCTCCGTGCTTCATGTCTGTTCTTTCTCCTGTTCTGCTTCATCGTGTCTTGTTCCAGTTCGGTCAACCTTGGATTACCAGTCATCATCACGGATTACCACCACCTCCACCAGCGCATTCAAACTCCTCCTCACCTGTCTGTGCTGCTGTCGAGGTCCCTGCGTCACCCACCGTCATTTCCTCACCATTACTCATCCTAAATAAATATCCAGTACTCGCATTTGCCTCCTGTCCTATGTCCTATCAGACCTATGTGGATCATCTGCCATTTCATACAATCGATTAATGACTTATATGAGGAAGATCAACAACTTACTGCATGATGGAGCCTAGAAATGTCCCTAAAATTCAAGATATGGGGCAAAACGCCCATCTCATATTTACATCACATAGTTAAGAAATGCCACACGAGCAGTAGGCTTAGTGCAATATCACACTTGTGCAAATGTGATACTCATCTTAAACAACAGTTCATTATGAAGTTAATATTGTGTTACATTTTCACAATGTTGTCTGTTTTGCTCAATTTTGCCAACCAAAATATAAAGACAAATCAGAACTGTTCATCCCCGAGCAACCCACAGTTGTATTTAATTTCCTAATCCACATTTTGAACGAATTTGGTGAACTGTTTGGTGCGTTGAACCATTAGCATATGCGTTGGATTTGAAGTGGCATTGCACAGACCGATCGTTGTATGACATCAAAGTACCGCGAGGGCGATTCAAAAGAACAAGGAGTCATCTTCTCTCTAAAGCTCTTGTGGTACTTTGATATCACACAATGGTCTGTCTGACGGTGATGATCCGTTTCAAGTTGAACAAGCCTAATGATTCAATTAACCATTTGTAAAGAACCATTTACTTCACTACTGAATGAATCAGCCATTTGAATGAATCAAACGAATGTATAAGTAACTTGATGACTTAATCATTAAGACATTTACCACCACCTACTGGCAGTTTTAGTTTATTATTTAAAGTATCATTTCATTAAATAAATAATTGTATATTTTCATAGTAATAATTAGCCTGACTACATCAGACTTCGTACTTCCGCTCAATTTCAGTTCGCTTCTGTACTCTAAGATAGTCTAAGATAGCAAACCATCTCCCAGTTTTCCTCCTACTAGCGACAGGTTTTGGGAAAAGTTTAATTTATCAACTGTTACCGATTGTCAGCGAGAAAGCGGGCAAAGTCCGGCAAGAAGATAATTGTGATTGTGTCCCCCTTGGTTGCTCTCATGCAGGATCAGATTAAGGAGGCAGCAAAACTCACTCTATGGTTTTGTTTTCGCAGTATTCCTGTGTTTACAGTGGAAGTGTGTGGCAGCTGAGCCGGCGCATAACACACGTCATAACCAAACGTTATGTGATTAGCTTACGGGTAACCAATGATTTTAAACTTCAGACAAGCATAAACGAGAAAGTAAATGCTTGTCAATTATGCCCTTCCAGACTCTGTTTACAAAGCAAAGTGAAGTAGCGGAGTTTGGTTTTACCAGGCAAAATAATAATAATAAAATGAAAAATAAATAAAAAGAAAATAAATTATTAAAGTTATAGTTCACTATATAGTTATATATATATAGGGGTGGTGCTAGCGCAGTGGATAAGACACATGTCTTTGGTGTGAGAGACCCGGGTTCGAATCCACTGTGAGACACCAATGTGTCCCTGAGCAAGACACTTAACCCCTAGTTGCTCCAGAGGTGTGCGACCTCTGACATATGTGGCAATTGTAAGTTGCTTTGGATAAAAGTGTCAGCTAAGTGAATAAATGTAAATATATATATATATATATAGTACAGACCAAAAGTTTGGACACACCTTCTTTATTTTCATGACTATGAAAATTGTAGATTCACACTGAAGGCAGCAAAACTATGAATTAACACATGTGGAATTATATATGGAATTATATACATAACAAAAAAGTGTGAAACAACTAAAATATGTCATATTCTAGGTTCTTCAAAGTAGCCACCTTTTGCTTTGATTACTGCTTTGCACACTCTTGGCATTCTCTTGATGAGCTTCAAGAGGTAGTCACCTGAAATGGTCTTCCAACAGTCTTGAAGGAGTTCCCAGAGAGATGCTTAGCACTTGTTGGCCCTTTTGCCTTCTGTCTGCGGTCCAGCTCACCCCTAAACCATCTCGATTGGGTTCAGGTCCGGTGACTGTGGAGGCCAGGTCATCTGGCGCAGCACCCCATCACTCTCCTTCTTGGTCAAATAGCCCTTGATGCCTTCAGTGTGACTCTACAATTTTCATAGTCATGAAAATAAAGAAAACTCTTCGAATGAGAAGGTTTGTCCAAACTTTTGGTCTGTACTGTATGTAATATATATAGTATGTTTTAGCCAAGATTCCCATTCACCTCCATTATAAGGCTGACAGACTTCAATGGTTTGTGTTAAAAATCTTTGTTTGTGTTCTACTGAAGAAACAAAGTCACCTACATCTTAGATGTCCTGGGGTAAGCAGATAAACTTTAAATTTAAATTTTTGAGTGAACTATCCCTTTAAGTCTTTGAGGGGATGCCTGTAGATAATTGGTACTTACACATTTTACTAGCCGTTTGTGTGAGTGTGTGGCCTAGGAGCAAGCAGCAGTCATCATGCAAAACACAGGTGAACTGCTGTACATTTCATTTCAAGTGACCTGTTCATGCTTCATAGATGTCCAAGATTATCCTCAATTCATCTCTGAAAATATAATGTGTTCTAACATTTACCCTTGCAGTTTTTCTCCCAGTTTTCCATAATTTCCATTTGAACAAAGAAAAGTTAAATATCTTCTAGATAATGATATGTTTAATAATTTTAATGCCTGAACATGCTTCACAAAACTACAACTCATATGTTTGTCTCACAGTCCATGTGAGAATTAATTGAATATTTTTTTTTTGGGGGGGGGGGGGGGGGTTGCCCTTGTTTTTCAAGCAGATGTTCAAAGACAGCCACTTTGCTTCAGTTCATGTCACTTTTTTCTTCTTTTTCTTCTTGTGTTGTTTTGCTGGAAAAAAAAAGATTATAGGTTTGAGACCATTTCAGTGGTAAGGTGGTTTGAGCTCTATTCAGTCAACCAATTTTTAAGAGAGTTATCTTTTCTAAGCTATCTTTTCTAAGCTATTTTAATAATGCTTGGTGGCTGTGGATGTAAGTATGCTGGGTTATAGTGACTGTAATCAAAGAGATTCTCAGTGTGAATGGCAGAATCAAAGCGTGTACAGAGGGGAATTTGCTGACATCCTGTTTTTCTGTAATTAAATATTTGAAGGAAAATGCATGTGAGACGTAAAGAGAGAGGGAGAAAAAATATGTAGAAAACAGATCTGCATCATCCCTTGGGTGCATTATTTTTCTTAGTGAGAGAGAGGACAAATGATGAGGGATGGGGAGTGAAAAAAAAAACACATCTCATGATATTGCTCATTTGCATCTTTTCATCTTTTCTCAGCCTGAGAGTAGATCAGTACCATAGAGGAGCCAATACAAAGCTGTTTGCTATTTCTTTTATGGGGCTATTACTCTCTCATTCTCACTTTCTTAGTAGTTTTTTATATGTTCTCAGGTCAGTAGATTAGTGCCCTCGTTCTGTGGATGGAAACATCTTTCCTTATGTTGTGACTAAATTGTTATTGGAACCTGTAAGAGCAAAGGCAGGACCACAGGGCAAAAGTGAGATTGATGAGTGTTTGTGCACTTTCCTCAAGACCCCTTCAAATCTGGCAAGAACAAAGGCAGGCAAGTTTGACAGCCGACATCCATCTCCCAGGCAGGGGCGATGGGAAAGGGGTATGCATACTGGGAGGCCCCCTACCGCCCTCCTTCCAGTTGTCCTCTATTGGCAGGAAGGGTCCCATGTGTTCAAGTGGCCTTCACTGTTAGAACCTTTGATAAGAGCAGGCATATTTATCTATCTATTTATCTATCTATCTATCTATCTATCTATCTATCTATCTATCTATCTATCTATCTATCTATCTATCTATCTATCTATCATGTTGTTTTGTTGTTCTGTAAAGATTGTTCTGTCTATCTATTGATTGTTCTATCTTTGATTCTATCTATTATCATTTGCAGAAATCAGATTTTCTAGTTAAACATTACACATGTACATTTGAATTGGAATTTATTTTATTTCTACTTAATAACATTTGATTTGAATTGCAATTCTGCATCCTGTTTGCTGCCTCCAATCAAATTAATTTCAAATTCAGGAATTAAATTCTATAATTGAACGAGAATTATCTATTTATTTCAGAATGCAGCACAACTGTTCTGATAGACCATGCCACTTGGAATCTAAGAAATGTAAGAAAAGCCATTGAAAATAAGTTTTAAATTATTTCACAGTCAAATTCAAAACAGGAACTTTTAGTCATGAATTGATATACAGCCTACATTTTCAGAAGAACAGCAAATCCACCCAAGGTGTTTTTATTTATTTTTTATTTTTTTATTTTTTCTCTTAATGGTCAGTCTGGCTTGTGTTCGATGTTGCTGGGCCTAAAAGCAGGATGGCAGTGAATTCTCCTCACAGCAGTGAGTGCATGACACATTGTTACTGTGTTCAGTCAGAGCCCATTCACCAGTGCCGCTAGTCTCACTATGCAAATGTTCTGATGGAAATTACAGGTAAGGGGGAAAAGCCGCTGTCAGCTGACAGAATAGTGATGGGCATTTCAGACGGAGAATAAAAATGGATGCGTGTTCATTTCGGATGGTCCATTTTTATTTATTTATTTATTTATTTATTTATTTATTTATTGTCTTCTCTCCATCAACAAGCACTTTATTTTGTCAGTAGGTGCAGCTGAACCTCTGAGTTTCAGTTGTTACGTCTGGGTATTGTCCCATTTCACAAATGATGCTGATGTAAAACCTCTTCAGATGTTAAATCTCTTCATTTTTGCTTGGATGTGGTACATTCTTAAGGTGATACCGATATTCACAGTTTTTTTTTTTTACAGACTTTAAAAACAGAAATTAATGATGGGTTCAATAGTAATTCAAAAGACAAATAAGTCCTCTACACTTGTCTTCCCAAAGAGAATTGATGAAAGAAGAATACATATCTGCTGTTTGAATTTATTTGCTGGGTAAACTGCTCTTTTTGCCCTATGCCCAGACCAAAAAAGAAATGCTAGAAATACAGGTAGTAAAACAGTGCAGAAAAATATGTATTATATTGTATTATATTATCATTGTATTATATATAATACAATGATTTTTTGGGACCTGTGAAATTTGTAAGATGCTTTCATCACTTGAAATGAAATGTACAGTACACCTTTTAGGAGCTTAACAAGAAAGAATGCTCACCCTTTGTATTGTTGTGCATGAAACACTACCCCTTGTCTCTTGCCTGCTGGTTTTCTAAACTTGAGACTTTGTAGCCGCATAGTCACTTACAAGCACGTGTGCTCACAACAGACACACACACACAAACACACATTCTGTTTGCATGCAGTCTTCAGTCTGTGAGACAAAGGAACTGCTTGTTGCCACGTCTACTCTGCCATGATGTGACATGTTAAAACAGAGTTCTCTGTAATTCCACATTAGAACAGACAGCGAGCATAGATAGTGCTGCCTGAGCACTGAACCCCCCTCTGTCCCTGAAGCCTTTTGTGGGGACAGCCAATAGACACTTCAAAGAAAAGAACATGATAATTGCAGCTCCTATCAGTCCATTGGTCTCTGCCAAGGAGAGATGGATGAGTTATCTGCATGTTTAATGGCACTGTAGCACCTTCATGGCCTTAGGGATCCACTTGAAAATAAAAATGAACATGACACAGTGGCATGTCATTTTCAGTTCAATGTGATAAAGATCATCAATATATATATATATATATATATATATATATATATATATATATATATATATATATATATATATATATATATATTACCAATTAGCGTGTTAAAATGTGCACTTTTATTGTTATTAGTAGTAGTAGTTGTTGTTGTTCCATTGTTAGTGTTTTTTAGGTTGGCAGATCTTTGTATATCAGATTAGTTTTAGTACACCAGAAGTTCAGAGTCACAGCCAGTCTTAAGCACGTGTTGCTCATGATTGTGTTACTTGATTGAAATCAATGCATGTTTAACAGGAGAATGGGTAATCATATCCTGTAGCAGCCCACAGTCCATTCAGCCACTCAGAAAACAAGGCAGCGGGAAAAAAAACAGACTACAATATGAAATTAGATTCTCAATCTGTATTATCTGGACACAGATAAAGCTCTTTTGTAACAGTTATTTTTCTTTATTTTATTTTTTCCTAGTTATGTAGTTGGATCTGCTTCGTGAAAATCTATCTGTTTTTTTATTTGATTACATTTGCTTTATATAGCAATAACAGTTGTTCTGTTTGGTTCCTTCTCAGCACAGTAGGAATAAATCAGGAGCACAGGAAGGCTAATCATGTACCTGGGAATGTTACTGAGACAGATGTGTGGTATTCATTAATCAAGCATGCATCACATATTTACTCTGATTGTTTTGCATTAGTGCATTTATTATTTTCTTTAAGGATAGGAAATTTTGTTTTATTGAATACATACAGTATCATATGTAGGGGGAGCTGTTAAAAATAACAATCATTATTTTAAATACACTCATTTGATCACATATTATTTGTGTGTGTGTATGTATATGTATATATATCTGAAACATAATTATTTATATAAGTTAGTGTTATTTATGAATTGTAAAGATGCTTCTGATAAGGAGGAGGGTAAGTAAATTGATGTTATTAGTGTCTGTTAAAATATAAATGGCATAACTTTTAAAAGTCCCTGAATACATTACAGGAATTTGCTCTCAGGCAGAAACTGTAGTGGCCTTGAAGGCCCGTCATAGCACATGGTTTAATCCACAGTTCACTTAGTGCAAAGAAGAGCCCTACATTTGATGCCTAATTGACCGTTGAGATGGTCATTGGGTTAAGGCTCCTCTGACATTTTTGAAACGTGTGACATGACATCTCTGTAGGTGATGTGAATCTTCTCTTCTCTACTCACGTCCTCTCTGCCACTTGCCCTGACAAGAGGCAAAATCATTAATTTGCTGTGTCTGGCTTAATGCTGCACTTTAGTGTGCAGTCGGCAGACAGAGAGGGATGGAGGGGTCCTCATTACGGAGCCGCTGATTGTTCCTCTGGCTACTATAAAGGTTCATCTCTAGCAGCCACTGACATATTTTCTCCTGAACAGACAATAAAAGCTGTAATCCACAGCAGTGGAACAGACAGAGACGGGTGTAAAAACCCACTGTTGTTCCTATTCAGCTCCAGTCAGACAGCTCTGAATGCTAATCCACCCCAGTGTGCCGGCAGATTTAAGACTGCCCGGGATTTTACACTTCTGTTTGCAGTTATTCTTCAGCTTTTTATTTCTCAGTGTCTTGTACTCAATGTTTTCAGTCAACTTTATTATGAGTTCAACTTAATATTATGATTTTGATGTTTTCTTTGACATCCTTTTTTACATTTAGTGGAGTGATCATAGACTTGTTCTTCATTTATATTAGAGTATTGGACTTAATACTGCTAAAAAAAAAAAAAAAAAAACACAAACTGGCCCCTTTCCATTATTTGTGTGTTAAGAGAGTTGGGGAAAATGTGATGCTGTCAGATGTTAGAGCACTGGAGTTGTCCTGGCAACCGGCATAATGACAGACTGCCCCTCTCCGCAGTCGTACTTTCAGTCGTTTGTTTGCACACTGAGATTAAGCGATCACTCGTCAGAATGAAAATGGTGTGAGCGCAGGCCTGAAATGTTGTCTGTACTCATAGGGCATAGGGATGAACAAATGGAGGAAGTGAAGTTGTGCAGCTGTGACATTTTGTTTATATACTGTAGGAATCCATAATAATAAATAATTTGTTTTCTCTATTACATGAAGAAAGAATCATATGAAAGAGAGAGAAAAAAATTTTTTCCATCAGAAATAGCACTTCATAAATTTAGGCTCATTTAGGGATTTTTTTTTTGTTTGTTTTTTAGAGCAAAGACTGTTGTGAAGCTGATGTGTTAATGAGATAGATCTTTCATGTGGAATGATAGGACAATTAGGAGAACAAAAATGCAAGGTGTGACAATTTAAGTGTGTGTGCTTTGTCAGTGTCTGGACATGGCACCGCTGAGACAAAATATGAATAAAACCATGGTTATTAAGCAATCGCATTTTTTTTTCTTAAGTCCGCATTTCAAAGCTCACGCTGTTCTTGTTACTGCAGTCTCAAGTGTACTTCCACCTCGCTCCAGAATGTATATATTACATTACCGCCTCAAGAAATGGAACTGAAGTTGCTGTACATGATGTCGCTACATAACTGATGGGAGTTACAGTACAGACCAAAAGTTTGGACACACCTTCTCATTTAAAGAGTTTTCTTTATTTTCATGACTATGAAAATTGTAGATTCACACTGAAGGCATCAAGGACTATTTGACCAAGAAGGAGAGTGATGGGGTGCTGCGCCAGATGACCTGGCCTCCACAGTCACTGGACCTGAACCCAATCGAGATGGTTTAGGGGTGAG
Organism: Carassius carassius; assembly: GCF_963082965.1. Lineage (NCBI taxonomy): Eukaryota > Metazoa > Chordata > Actinopteri > Cypriniformes > Cyprinidae > Carassius > Carassius carassius. The sequence continues at coordinate 27,256,314 of NC_081756.1, read as the reverse complement.
CTGGACCGCAGACTGAAGGCAAAAGGGCCAACAAGTGCTAAGCATCTCTCTGGGAACTCCTTCAAGACTGTTGGAAGACCATTTCAGGTGACTACCTCTTGAAGCTCATCAAGAGAATGCCAAGAGTGTGCAAAGCAGTAATCAAAGCAAAAGGTGGCTACTTTGAAGAACCTAGAATATTACATATTTTCAGTTTCACACTTTTTTGTCACTCACAGAAATATTTCACCCAAAATTTAAGATTTATGTAATTTTATTACATGACAAATTCCCATTTATATTTTTTTCATAATTTTATCACAAATCTATCAAATAAACTTTATACGATTTATTTTCATTAGGATAATAAAACCTATTTATTTTAAATGCATAATCCTCAGGTTTATGTAATTAGTTTATGTAAAGTGTAATTATTCTTAATTAATAATAAAAAGTTTATGTATTTAAAATACATAAAGTTTATTGTATAAATTGCATAATAATTAAGAGAACTAAATCAGGATAATTAAAAAAGTTAAATAACATTTATTTGAATCATGTTTAATGTATGCTTATATACTAAACCAAATTAAACAATGCATCACATTTATCTTATAAAAAAAAATAGAATTAGACAAACACAAAAACAACTCTATTAGGTTATTTGTGAACTTACACACTGTGCAAAGTTACATCCAGTGGACGTCTTTTTTATGTCTTTGCAGACGTTGAAAAGACGACCACTGAGGAGCCAGAATGAAAGTTTTTATGACGTCTTTTTTCGATGTCTTCTGTACGTCCGATTTAGACGTTCAGAGAACCTCCTTACAAGGTTCAAAACTAGTTCAAAAGTGGTCAGTGGAAATATTTCAACATCATTTAAGGTTCATTTAGACATCATTTATACTGTTTCTGGACCAAATCAACAGTCTCATGATGCATTCGATTGAGACTCGTGTTATTTCAATGTAATTTCCAGACACTGTGTTTGACCTAAAATCAAGAAAATAAAATAATCTTTATGAAATAATGGAATAACTGATGATTGAGCATGTGGTAAAACCAACTGCAAATCAAAGACATTAAATCTCTGAAGATCTCAGCAGAGGAGAATCAAACATCTCCACAAACAGCTTCAATCATTAGATTGACTTTATTTCTGTCAGATATCTAGAGAAGCTCTTATTGAGAATTAACAGAGGTTTAAATGTTGATATTTGATTCATTTGAAGTCACCGTTGTGGTGGACAGTGTTTGGTTTAGTTGGGATCTTGGTCCTCATTCTTCTTGTGTTAGCTTGTCTGTGACTGTTATAACTGTGTGTTTGTGAAACACTGTTGTTGTAGCAAAGCTCAGGTGTTATCAGCTCTTTGTTGGTGATGATAAAGTCATCACATTACAAGTATTTGAGGTCATGAAATAAGTGTTGTTTTGTTTGTATATATCTCCTAAACCTTTTGACTCTGCAGTACAGGCACCAAGAGCAAAATACTTATTGTGAAGTTGGACAAAATGCATACGTTTGAAATATTTTGAGCAAAAGCATCATGTACTCACACACAGACATCAAGATTTAGCATATGCATCACAACAATGGTGACTTCAAATGAATCAAATATCAACATGTAAACCTCTGTTAATTCTCAATAAGAGCTTCTCTAGATAAACTCATCCTTATTTTCCAGCCTTTTTAGTTTTAATTGTCACCATTGATGTGATGCATATCCACAATCTTGATGTCTGTGTGTGACTACATGATGTGATTTTTAAAAATAAGTACATTATTTGTTTCTACAAAGTGTCTGTCCATGAAAATAAATACACAGTTGCAACAAAACATTAATTACTTATTTGTGCTATAGTTTAATCAACATTAAAAGAAAGATGTTAGCACTTGAGCTCAATTGCTCTCTGCCCCAGTAAGAGTGTTTTATAACACACAGTTACAACAACCAGAGACAAGCTAACACAAGAAGTATGAGGACCAACATCCCAACTAAACCAAACACTGTCCACCACAACGGTGACGTCAAATGATGTTGATGTAAATGATGTAAATTGATCCTCCTCTGCTGAGATCTTCAGAGATTTAATGTCTCAATCATCAGTTATTTCATTATTTCATGAAGATTATTTTATTTTCTTGATTTTAGGACAAACACAGTGTCTGGAAATTACATTGAAATAACATGAGTCTTAATCGAATGCATCCTGAGACTGTTGATTTGGTCCAGAAACAGTATAAATGATGTCTAAATGAACCTTAAATGATGTTGAAATATTTCCACTGACCACTTTTGAACTAGTTTTGAACCTTGTAAGGAGGTTCTCTGAACGTCTAAATCGGACGTACAGAAGACATCGAAAAAAGACGTCATAAAAACTTTCATTCTGGCTCTTCAGTGGACGTCTTTTCAACGTCTGCAAAGACATAAAAAGACGTCCACTGGACGTAACTTTGCACAGTGTGTAAGTTCACAAATAACCTAATAGAGTTGTTTTTGTGTTTGTCTAATTCTATTTTTTTATAAGATAAATGTGATGCATTGTTTAATTTGGTTTAGTATATAAGCATACATTAAACATGATTCAAATAAATGTTATTTAACTTTTTTAATTATCCTGATTTAGTTCTCTTAATTATTATGCAATTTATACACTAAACTTTATGTATTTTAAATAAATAAACTTTTTATTATTAATTAAGAATAATTACACTTTACATAAACTATTTACATAAACCTGAGGATTATGCATTTAAAATAAATAGGTTTTATTATCCTAATGAAATTAAAGCGTATAAAGTTTATTTGGTAGATTTGTGTTAAAATTATGAAAAAAAATATAAATGGGAATTTGTCATGTAATAAAATTACATAAATCTTAAATTTTGGGTGAAATATTTCTGTGAGTGTATACAATTCCATATATAATTCCACATGTGTTAATTCATAGTTTTGATGCCTTCAGTGTGAATCTACAATTGTCATAGTCATGAAAATAAAGAAAACTCTTTGAATGAGAAGGTGTGTCCAAAATTTTGGTCAGTACTGTATGTGAGGAAGAAAAGTCCAAAAATGCAATTTCAGATATTTTTAAGTTCTGTCAGAAACAACTACAACAATAATAATAATAATAATAATAAAATAAATAAACACCGTCATGTTATTCTAAAGCCATTCGTATTCTTATTATTATTCTTAAGTATAATGATGGTAATAATAGTAATAATAATATGATATTTGAGAGATGGTTCTAATATGCTGATGTGGTTCTCAAGAAACATTTCTTCTTATCAGTTTTCAAAATAGGTGTGCTTATTCATATTTTGTGATCAGTAGCTGAATAGTGATTTGATTTATTAAACTATTGTTCCAGTTTGTTCAGTTTACCAACTTTCTATCCATTTTCCCTCCGAGAAGCAGTCAAGGATAGTCATGCCTTTATTTATTTATTTTTCACACACAACGCAATTGCCTTCTCATTCTGGAACTGTGGCCTGGTGACTGGTTTCAAGTTGGTTACAGGGCCCTGAGGCAGGTGTGAGCAAAACGCTTTGACCTCCACCATCTGCTAGTGATGTATGAAGAGTTGAACGGCAGATAGATGGGATTCACAATCAAAGCATCCCCTGGAAATTCAGGATTTAGCCTGCCCTTTCCATTTTTTTATTTTTATTATTATTATTATATATATATTTTTTTTTGGTTTGTGAGATTGAAAAATTTAGCCATTACAGTAAAACACTAGAATTTCAAAGAGACTATGCAGCTCTGCACTTGATGGTGGGCTTTAATTCTTTTATGTGATTGAGTGCAGCTCGGTCCGGTGTGGACGGGATTGATCTGGTCGTGCTTGAGTTGTATTAGCTGCAACTGGAAGTAGTCTCAATCCCCCTCCTCTGTTTTTCTTTTTAGCTCCATACAGATTTGGACATGGGGAATAAGAACATCAAGTATGTACTGGCAGGGGAAGGGGCGGGCACCATCTTCGCAATCAATGAAAGGACGGGGGACATTCACGCCATGAAAAGGCTAGACAGGGAGGAGAAGGCTGAGTACACGCTCACGGCGCAGGTCATCGACAGAGACTCCAACCAACCTCTGGAACCACCATCAGAGTTCATCATCAAAGTGCAAGACATCAATGACAACCCCCCACAGTTCATTGAGGGGCCTTACAAAGGTTCAGTGCCAGAGATGTCCCAAGTGGGTGAGTGATCTCCTTTCTCCATCTCCATCATCTCTGGTTGTCTCAGCTGAACAATGACAAAAGGCCTTTATCTCACAATGAAGTGAGGCAGACAAAAGCTTTGACAAAATATACAAGTGATAGAGATGTCATGATCTAAAAATAGACGGAGAAATAAGAGATGACAGGAATTTCTCATTATTATGTCTGGAGACTGATACAACAATACATGACATGTATACTGGTGCACATAGTCACAATGGGGTCTGCCACTGAGATTATCTTGTATGACGATTAAAAAATAAATAAATAAATAAATAAATAAATAAATAAATAAATAAAAATATATAGAATTATTTTTATGCCACATAATATATTCACAAGTTCACAAGCATTTGAAGTAATGCATTCTAATGAATGTCTCCTTACCCTAAGACTTTAAATAGAGCTCATAGTTAGTTGACAAAGCCTGCTTGAGATTTCTCCATACAAACCCGAGCCTGACCTTGAGATGGATCTTGAATATGTGTTAGTTGGTGAAAGGAATCTCTGAAATTTTTATAAGCGATAACCCTCATGACATCATGAAAGCCCTGTTGTGCTGCAGTGTAGTGTTTTGGAGTGAAAAACCCTTTTTTCTGGAAAGTATCTGTATTTTTCAACTCTTGTGCTGGGGAATAGCTGTATAAAACATCTAAACTCATGTCTTGTTTTGTTTGATGGTTTGTTTGGCGGTTGATGGTTTATAAACAACATGAATGTAATGTAATGCAGAGAAGATTAAAGATGAGAGTACTCTGAGTTACAGGAAGTTCAATAAATAAAATGATTGATGTTAATTTGAGCAGTAAAACAGCATTAAATCTGCCCTGTGCATCAAGTGTTTTTCAATTTCTGATCTAATGCTCACTTTTGAAGAGCAGAATGCAGCCGGGGGAATGATGCTCTTCTCCAGGTACATTATAACTAATTAATGTGTAACACAGAGCTTCATTGTTTCCTTTAAATCCTCGGGTTCTTCATATGGGCATTTTCTCCTCAGTGTTTGTTCTTTGCCATATTTTCTGTGCACTTACAGAATAGGAGTTGTATGTGAGAGTCTTTCTCTCTCTACTGCTTTCAGACTAATGCACTCAATTGAAATCCTCAGTGTAGTTTTCCGAGGGGTTTGACAGTGAAGTGTGGGATGCAGCAGATGGTGGGGTGAAGAGCGCAGTGGTGGAGGAGGGCAGGAAGGAGAATACTGCTAAAGATGCCTGAAGTAGACTTCTTTTACGATTGTTCTTTCTTTTTGTCACTGCTGATCAATTAAACATTAGTTGATGTTCTCTTGTTTGCTTGAAAGGCATTCTCAATGACTTGTTTTGGTCTTATAAAGTATTTATGTTGTGGGAGACACTCATAAAGAGAATCAAAAGCTCTTTGGCTGGGAGAGAAGAAAAAACAATCCAAACAGTCAAACAAGGAAGCCTCTTTTATTTCCTGTCTCATGTACACAAATCACAGAAGTTTACCTATCATGCTGATGTTGCATGTTTTGTTTTCTAATAATGGTCGGCCAATAAGTTTTGTGAGGAAGTTGTGAAGTTTTTCTTTTTTTTTTTTTTTCTTGAAGTACAATTGAAGAACCAAACCAATCTGTATTTATTTATTTGTATTGTAGCTTACAGTAGATACTAGGTAGTACAGGTATGCAAACTTGAACTGCTAGTTTATTACTTTGATCAACACTAGACATTTTTAAGCAGACACATGCATTAAACTAATTATAAGTTTAAGTATTTGGATATAACCAGGGTGCGATTTGCCGGGGGGGATGCGTGGGATTTCCCCCTTTCTGGTCAATGTATCCCTGCCTCTGCTTAATTATTTTTATCCCCGGTGGGGATAAATTTATCCCCCCCTCAAAGTGATCAGTGCTACTACACTATTGGCGAGACGGATCACAAAACTTATGAAGGATCCGTGGTTTGATTAAAGTAAATTTTATTTTACAATGCGCTTCTTTGGCTGGCGCACAGCATCTCTGTATTCACCACTCTGCAGACTTGTTCAATGTCCCGCCCACGGCACTATCTGATTGGTTACACCTCACGAGTAATAGCCTATCAACACTTGCGAGACGGTTGAAGCCGGGTCCGCTGGGCAGGGGAGTTGCTAACTTGGCGACTTTGTAACTAGATTTAGCTCCTTTTTTCCAAGAAAGTGACTAGCGACAAATCTAGCGACTTCTTGGGCAATCATTATTTAATCTCTGAAACTCTCTGGTGTTGCCGTACGAGTGTGAGGTCTCTCTTTCCCAGCCTGAGCCTCTCTCTCTGCATCTGCTGTGTTCAGCGAACGCAGAGAGGAACAGCACTTTCAGTAAAAAAAAGATTCTGTTGCGTTTAACTCTATTTTACAAACAAGTATAGCCGACATCAGTCACAGCACAACCACTGACTTTATCGTATGTGTCTTTGATTTCATTAGTGCAGATTAATGTTTGAGAGCTGGTTATGCAGTCTTAATGGACCGCATTTCAGTCATTGTAATATTCATTCCGTTGTCTGACAACAGAAAGGTTAAAATATAGTAATAAAAATTGAGTATTAAATTAAACGGCTAAATTAAATTGCAGTATGTGAGCATAGGGAGGCAATACAATACAACACACTTACGTCATAAATATGCTAATTAGCACATGGCGTCATATAGTTCATGTTCTCATGATTTATTTTTATGAATTAAAATGTTTCAAAACACCCCCCCCCCCCTGTTTTTTTTTTTTCACAATTCGCACCCTGGATAATAACTGTGGTATATTTTTAAGTCGATTTTTCGATACATGTCTATTCACAATATTTGGTTTCAGTACTCAATACTAATTTTTCCACAGTATCAAAACAACAATTTCAGCTGTGTTTTTTCACTTTATCTTCTGTCTGACAGCAAGTTTGACACATACGGTAGTGTGTGTGGCACTGTGATCATTTACACACATACAGATGCAAACTCTATTCTCTGCATGTGCTGTAAGCTGAGCATGCTTTTGGGAGTGCAATGTGTGTGAGTTATGCTATTTTTTCCACATTCACATTATTTCCAACATTTTTGTAAACCGTAGTTCACAGTGTTTCACTAGATTTGTAATGAGAAGATTTTATATGACTGTTATCACAGAAACTTAAATGCTCTCCCAGCCCAAAAAATAAAAGTTTTAAGTCTTGCAAGTGAAGAAGTAAAGATGTAAGTATAGTACATTTAGCAGACACTTTTATTCAAAGCGACTTACATTTTTATTATTTTTTTTACCAGAATGTGTGTTCCCTGGGAATTGAACCCACAACCTTTTGCACCACAGACGCAATGCTCTACCCCAATTATAATTATGAATTATTCTTTAAAGTTCAATTGTATATTTAAGTGTTAGAATTAGTATGTAATAGTGATTTTATAATAATAATAACAATAATAATAATAAACCCATTTGAAGAGAAAGACCAACCAATGGTAATGTGTGGTAGTTGTACAAGCTGTTGCTTCTTGAAGTTGTTTTTATTTGGCTAATGACTGAATTCTGAATTGGTGTATTGTAAAAACCAAGAAAAGCATCCCACACATTAGATCACCAAATTCATGAGAGACCAAAGAATAAATGATTTGAAAGGCCATGTGAGGTTTGACAAATCCTTCACCTTCTCAATTTTAATTCAAGCTCATGGATGCAAGTTTTCCACCTGGAACGTATGTATATTGATGAGATTATCTCATATTTCAATTTCACTTTAAATAATTTAAGAATGTTATCTGCTCACATCAGTCTGTCCACAAATGACAATGATAAATCATTTGCATGGACTGGATGAATCTCATCAGATTACAGGGTCTGTTTTTTTTCCACTAATGGGGTCTCTGACTCTAAGGCCAATACAAGCAGGTGAAATCCTCCATCAGATCTTCAAACCACATGCTGGCATTACAGAGCTCCCTGCCTTCTGCTGCTGACAAGAGGATTGTTACATTGTTGAAATTAGCAAGTCTACTTGAAGTGTCTATTGGGGTAATTAACGTTGAGTCGTCCATACCACCCCCTTCCACGGAAGAAGGTGCGAATGACAATAATTGCTACTAGGAAAAATAAAGCAGGGACAGTTGTTTTTGTCATCTGAAAGTCGAGCGTGTTATAGAGTCGGGTAATAAAGTCAGGAAGAGACAGATGGCACATGGCTCATCCACCCTGCTTGCTGTGTGCCCGCTCTCTCCTGGCTAAATGAACCCATGTGCGGAGACACAAGTGCACAGGAATGTGTCAGGATCTGCTAAATTGGAGTGCTGATATAAAATTTAAGTGACGTTAATAGATTACCCAGAGTTCATTTGCATTTGCAGAGTTATTATGAGCTCCAGTAACAGAGCTAACAGGCGAGGGGTCTGTTCTTCTAATAATATTTCTGATTATGCACTCCATATTCCTGGCAGGTAAAAAATAAATAAGGTCTTGTCAGGGGGATTTTTGACAATGATTTGGAAGCTATTTTCTGAGACGTATTTATGGAAATAGATAACACATATCCAACATACCGCTCACACATTTTAAGACATCAGCCCATGTACATTTAAAGTATGCACACTGCCTTATTCTAAAGCTTATTGCAATAATTTTGAATGGGTTTATTTTACATTTATCTTAGAGTCAAAATAATAGTAATAGTAATAGTAATAGTATTAAGAAATATCACCAACCAAAGTACAATACTGTTTAGAAGTGGTTTTAGGGAAATATTTAATGTTTAATTAGTTTAATAAGTTTACAGTGAGGAACTTACCATGTAAGTATTTTATTATTATTATTATTATTATTATTATTATTATTATAAGACTTAAATGCAGAAATGTGAAGTTTATAATGAAAAAGAAAAGAAAAAAATAAATAAATATTTTTTCTTTTATTTTAATGATTACAGATTGGCCTCATTGACGTCCATTACATGTGCAGATTTGGGTGGAGCTCATGATTTAAACATACAGTATACATTTTGAGTTATGTTCACACTGCATCTGTCAAATTATTGCCTTCAGAGCAGACGTCCTCAGCTGCCAACCTGGCAGCAAGCAGACATTATGCCTGGCTCAAAAGTTTCTAGATATTCTAAAATATATCCAAGAATTATAGCTCTAACAATAGTAGTATAGAGCTTTGAAGTAAAGTGGTCGTAAAGAGTGTGCTTACTTGCTGTTGAACACACAACTACTGCATGAAAAGGTTTGCTATCAGAAATGTACAGGGCAACCTGTCAAGGGCTTATTTTATTAAAACTGCATCCAAGTTTGCCCTGCTTTGATAGTTTAAACATTCTACAGATAAAGTCATCCACTTTTGGTAGCTTCTCTTCAACAGTGTACACTGTAAAAAAAATAAATGTGACATTTAAAGTAAAATACCAGCAGCTGTGGTTGCCAGAACTTCATTGTTAAAAATATAGTAGAAACATTTTAAGTTAAAAATAAAAAATAAAAAATAACTATTTCATTAACTGATGTAATGTTAATAAACCAGTATACTGAAGTACTCATATCTGTTTTGAACCACTGTAATGCTGACAAACACCAAAAACATGTACTAAATAACAAAAACATATACAAAATATACTAAATACACTAAACACCATCATGGTAACACACCTGATACTGAAATAATGCAATAAACATTAATTTAACAACATTAGATGTAAGATAAAACACTACTGTACACTGATAAGGAAAAACTAAGAAGAAACATAGTTATTTCAACAGAAAAACATAAAATATGATGTGTCATGCAGGGGATTCTGGGAGTGTCAATTTACAGTTTTTCACTGTAAATTTTTGCAATGACTTTTTCATTTTCTGTAAAAAAAAATAGTAAAATTACATTAAATGTAAAATTACATTAAATGTAGTTATTCGCCTTATATAGCATAGAAACTTACTGTTAACCAGTTAACAGGTTTTTACTGTAACTGTAATTTATTTACTCTAATATATATATATATATATATTTTTTTTTTTTATTATTATTTTTTTATTATTATTATTTTACAGTGTAGGGCAGCTCGAGTTGTAATCTAATTACACAGTACATGCTTTACAATCAGTATCACATCTTAACATTAGACACTGCTTTCACATGAAATTATCAGAGCCATAGGCTAGAAAGACTTTTCACATCCTCATTAGTGGTTGAAACATGGTGCATATTTCTCTGGTAGATTCCAAGGGTTTACGATTATATACTTGAGCATGTCATCTGGTGTGTGGCACTGGCAGATAAAGGAGGAAGTAGGGGGTGCTGGGCCTTTAACGTGGTGTGCAGCTGGGCCACTGCGAAAGCACATCTGCTGGTCAGACTCCACGCTGAGGTTTGCCTTTGGCCTTAGCTAGGATTGAGGGTTAGGGAGTTAACCCACTGCAGCCAAACTATATCCAGCTAACTTAAAAAAAGATTGGATTTGCTGATGACAGAATGCTAAAAAATATATATTACTAACGTCATAACCCTTGCAAAATTATTTTAAATATATTAAGAAAGCCACCGCTACTGGTCACGTGGTCTATGGTTAGACTGATTTGTTTAGATCCAGTGAAATTGCTACCTTGACAACGCCACGTGAGAGGCGTTCACACCGCCGCTGACTTGAGCTTCCAAAGTTACCGGAAGTCATTCATTTTCAAAATAAGCTGGCTTCTCTCAGCTGCAAGGAACGTCAAATTCCTTGACGTTGCGTTTTGAGTGACCAGAGCGTCAATCCGAGAGTTGAAAGTGGCTCAACTTTATGGTAATAATGAGCTATGACGCGGTTCTTCTTGCCTTCCATGGGGGTATCGTTAAATGTCATGCAACCACGCTAATCCTTCCTGACTGTCAATTTTTTTTTTTTTCTAGAATTTGCGCGCTTTCTCTCTCTCTCTCTCTCTCTAGTCTGGCGTGTGCCATTTTTGGGTCATGCCATTAGACGAGGGGGCAGGGGGCGCTCATTATCTCCCTACATTTCTGTAAACAGACTTGACCTGCAATCGGTTCATTGGATAAACGAATTTCCCATTCCCAGGAGGTTTTACTCCATTCTATGTTAATTTAAGAATAAACAAATTAATTAAATACTCGTTTTTTGTTTGTTTTTTTGTGACCATGAAAGTTCTGTATGAAGAATATGACGGGGGAGATGAGATGAGTGTGCAGGGGGGTAACTATGACTGAGAAATACAGTGCTGGCCGCCGCGCTCCTGCTCCCGCTCCGGCCACTCTCACGGCCGTTATGAATAATTTATAATGGGCCGATCATGAAAATTCATCAACCGGCCGGCCGGTTGGGAAAAGTCCCGATCGTCCCGATTGCCACTCCGCCCCTGGGGGTAGTAGTCTGCAGAAATGTGTACTGCTTCTACTTTGAAACTCTATGTGTATTTCTTTGAGGTCAGACTGTGAATATACCTTCAATATGACCAAATTAACTTCACTACATTAGGTTTCACCAGTGGCATCCGGTGACTTCTTTAACAAGTTATGCTATCTAATTTCTTAGAGATGACAAATAAGAAACAGCATGGCAGGTGTTGATTTAAAAGTAGGAATGTTGCCAGGAATATACGGATGTAATATACGGAATAAATGGTTTGAAAATGCAGAGCCTTCACAGCTTATATGGACTCAACACCCCTGGGTCTGGGTCAAATCAGTCAGGTAGAAATAGCTTTATTGTAACAAATAAGACGATGTGCGTGTGTGTGTGTGTGTGTGTGTGTGTGTGTGTGTGTGTGTGTGTGTGTGTGTGTGCGTGCGTGCGTGTGTGTGTTGTAAATATATTCTGTCATCATAATTATTTGTCTGTGAAACCATCTCTTTTTGTTTTCTCTTATTTTGTAGTATGTTGAGAAACAAAGCATCACAACTACAACGAGCTGGACTTCTTTTTGCATGTAAAGCCTGACTGTCTCTCTCCACTTACTTTTAGATTTTATATTACTGACATTTATATCCACAGAGGTTTTGCAACAGGTGGGAGTGAATTTAATTTTCAGTTGAAATGGCATTAGTGAATAAGATGTAAGCAATTCTTGCTGTGAAAGTACTACTGTAGTACTGGTTTCAGCAGGATTTCTTTGAAACCACCTCTTTTGCTGCATGGACATCAGTGCCATAAAATGTGAATCACCAAGAAAGAGCTTACAAAATGACCCTACTCCACTCCACTGACTCTGCCTCTTATCCTACTGTAGTCATGTTCAATTGCTCATGAAAAGAGATGAAAATGCAATAGACGGTTTAATCCATTTCCATCAACTCTTCTTTTGAATTACTAATTCTTTATTATTATTTATTTGTTTCCTTTTAAGCATACATACCTTATTTTACTGGAGCTTTTGCTTTCATATACAGCATTTACAGTTTATGCTTGTAATAATATTTTAACCTTCAGAAAAAAAATGGCACACTTTTTGTTTCCAAGGTTAAAATGAATTCAGCTAATAGCATTTAACTTTCTGTCAATCAAGGAATGCTTGCACTTCTCTCTAGTACAGGAATACAGCATTAGTTTTAGTCTGTTATCTCTGAATATATATGTGAGGACACAGGAACTTTCAGTTGAAATGGCCTTAGTGAATAAGATGTAAGCAATTCTTGCTGTGAGTGTACTACTGTAGTACTGGTTTCAGCAGGATTTCTTTGAAACCACCTATTTTGCTGCATGGACATCAGTGCCATAAAATGTGAATCACCAAGAAAGATGTTACAAAATGACCCTACTCCACTCCACTGACTCTGCCTCTTATCCTACTGTAGTCATGTTGAATTGCTCATGAAAAGAGATGAAGGTTAAAATGAATTCAGCTAATAGCATTTAACTTTCTGTCAATCAAGGAATGCTTGCACTTTGCTCTAGTACAGAAATACGGCATTGGTTTTAGTCTGTTACCTCCGAATATATATGTGAGGACACAGAAAAAACAAACAAAAAAACATACACACATGCACAGGAAATGATGCCATGCATCGTGTTCAGCATAAAAGCAAATTCAATAATGATGTTGGAGCTCAAAATTACAAGAATAAACAATTTTTTTTTTCTAATAGTTATTCCTTTAACATTGGACAACAGGGATGGAAATAGACAACAAGCGATGAAAGAGACAGGAGAGAGTGTTTTTGCAGTTGGGTGATGAGGAGAGCCCATAAATAGCCCAGGCCAGCGCTAATGGGCCCAGGGGGGTATTGTGTTGGCTTAGAGAGTGACACTGATGCCATATGACAGGGTAATCAGCACTGAGGTGGACACTGACATTATCTGTCTCTCATGATAAGGGAAAGCATGGAGGTGAAGCTAACCTCACATCACTCAGACCTATCTGCCTCATCCTAAACGTGAGCTGAATGATAGACCATCTTATATACTATTTTTTAATGCTCCAATATAAGATGGTGTATAGCCATTCCTGTTTCAGTAGGCCTATTTATCCTGATTTACTGCAGATTGGAAATTAGCTCTGAACAAAAGCCATGAAATACAGCCAAGAGCCTTCAAAAGCTGTTGAAACACTATACAATGAAATATTTGACAAGTAGTATAAACATATTTGTGGAAAGTCTTAAAAAGTAGGTGGGATCCAAAGGTGTGTGGCCCCACGCTTAACTTTATTAAAACATTTAATGTTTTGAATTTTATTTTAAAATGATCGTATAGGGAAAGCAGTGGTCTACAGAAATGTGTGTTATTTTACTCTGAAAATAACTTGTGTAACCTGTGTGTGTTTGTGTGTTTCCCTAAAGTCAAACATATAATATTAGTTTCACTGCAGCAGTTTGCTTTGTTTCACATCAGGTACAAATTATAAAAAAAAAAAAAAAAAAAAAAAAAAAAAAAAAAAAAAAAAAATATATATATATATATATATATATATATATATATATATATATATATATATATATATATATATATAATTACTATTTTTTACTTATTTTACTTATTTACTTGTTTATTTTTTGACATACTGTATTTTTGTGCTGTGCTAGTATTATTATGTCCATTGCAGTTTCAGAGTTAATCATGCAGTTATATGTAGATGTCACTTCAGAAACTTTGTAACGTAATTAGCCGGTCCTCTTAGCAACATGAAACAATAATTTTATTTAACGGATTATATATATATATATATATATATATATATATATATATATATATATATATATATATATATATATTGTCTCGGAAGTGCGGAAGACTGCTGACTTTAAAATCACTAAAACTACACTGCATAATGAATCTCTTACTTACATTGTGTCATTGTTTGTTAATGAGAGAGGATTCACGAGAGTGAGCACAACTCAGCGCTAAACAAAATCTCCGTGTTGTGAACAGTGAGTGGATTCTAACTTAAACACCTTTGACTGGCCATTGTTTTCAAGATATCAACAAACATGTCTGATTGGCTGAAAAGTTATATCTCAATTCTGATTGGTTGATTGGAATGTTGTTCCAGGATCAACAAGGATGTTGATCCAGGAACATGTTGTACTTGGTGAAATCATGCTCGCCACCTGGAAGTTTCTAGTAGGCCTTAAGGTGTTTCTCAATGTCAAGGAAGGATCCTCGGAAGCCAGTATTTCGAGGATGCTACGTCATCGACATTCGTCGAAGGACTGTTCCAATGTCGAGGATCCTCGGAATTTCAACCAAGGACTGAGTCCTTTGTTCGAAGAATATCCCATACACAGGAAAGGATGCATATGTGTATCCTTCGCGCTCTTCGCGCTCTCAAATCACCCACAATCCTATTCACGCAGCTTTGGTATCTTGTTCAAAAATTCAAAAATGTCGAACGTTAGCGGAGTCGGAGCGTTAACGGTTTTTATTCACGTTACCAAACATTTGTTATAACTGTAGTAAATATAAGTAAAGTTTAACGTTTAAATGCCAGTACAAATTACTAACGTTGCCATATTGATATTGTAAATTATACAAATGGTTAACTGAACCGGACCTGTCATTTAACAATTGGTTGCGTCATCGGCATTTCTTTTATAAATAACTAGTTAAGTTGTCCAAAGTAATTTAAGGATACCATTCACAGCGTTATTCAAACGGACCTTTTCACTGACGCAATTACGTGCACTTGCTAGCCTGTTCCATTTACGTGTTCTCCAAATGCTTAAGAGGAGTCTCGCCTAGCCTCTGAAGGAAGTGCAAGTCACTTCCTTCAGAGGCTAGGCGAGACTCCTCTTAAGCATGAAGGGAACCTCAGTCATGGTATTGCCAGTCTGAGACTTAAACCTGCAACCTTAGGGTTAGGAGTCAAACTCGCTAACCACTAGGCCACGACTTCCTCCATAGTGGTTATCATCATTTTCCATCATTTATCCATTCAGTGAGTTTTTAATCTGCAAAACATCCGTGACAGCCATGGTCCATGCTGGCAAATAATAGCCAAATGGCCACTCGACATTAATTATATTAATAATAATTTTAATAGCACAGTCATTCAAAACCCAGGGTGTGATCTACCATGTGCGATCACTCACAATCATTTTGGGCGGAAAATATGTAAACACATATATCGGATACCAGCCGTGTCTAAGTTGAATGTAAACAGATGGGCCAAAAAAATCAGATATGGTCAAAAGATCAGATCTATGCATTAAGACATGCAGTGTAAATGCAGGCTAATGTAATAATGAATCATGTATTATTTAGATTATCTGTGTTATATTGTAATATTATAAATATTCATTATTTAGTTCGATATAACATGAGCAGCATTCAGTAGAGGACAGCTGAGATTTCGGTGAATGCTTGAGTGTTCTAATCTACACTCTTGCCTTTGGCACTGCTTATTTATATCTGATATGATGCCTGGCCGCTTTCTCACAGACGGCCCTCTGTTCAAAATCCCCTTCATCTATTAATTATGCAAGAGACACAGTGTGGATATTTAATGTTGCGTCAAGGCTTTCTCTTTCACTCCTCACCCTAAGACCTCATTTCATTGTGCTTCTATTTCTACTTTTCTCTGTGTTTTACTCTTAATTTCCATCATCTTCCTTGTACCACAATGAATTCACTGTATCCTCTGTCTGTTTCTGTCTCTATTCACATTATTAGGCAGCAGCATAGCAGCAGCATGCACTTCCCATAGGCATTCAGCGTTGCCCTCCCAAATTAAAAGCGCTGATTGCTTCCTGTGGGCAATGTGTTTTTATTTGCTCTTTATAGTGCTTTTATTAGTCTATATTCTAATGAGTGGAAGTATTCAGAGTAATTGCATAACCACAGAGAAGCATGTGATCAAGCCCTCTCGCAGTGCCGTTACATACAGTATATGCTTTTCAAGCGAAAGGACACCACAAGCCCAAACACCTTTGTGTTGCTTGGGATAATCGGGATGATGTGTGCAGAAAAAAAGGCATTTGAGGAAAGGACTTCATGAAAGGTCTTCTTGCAGGGTGGGGGGGTTGATATTTTTTTTTGGGGGGGGGGGGTATAAATGTGAGGGAAACACATCCATCACGCTGCGCAGATCTAAGCTTAGACGTGGCTCAAAATAAAAGGCTGGGCATAAACGTCTGCACTCCAAGGTCATTTGAAAAAGAAACAGATAAGATGGAGAGATCAAACAGTAAATCTCTGCTGCATGGAGTCTTTGTGGTTCTCACAGGGGACCGGCCTATTAAAGCAGGCCTCTGCTCCAGTGAACATCTCCTCCACGTATGAGAAGTGCTATCATCTCCCCCCTACTGTCCCAAATAGATTCATTCGAACATTTACAAACAAGTTTTGATTGTTTAACAAGCTGAATCATTCGGTTTTGTTAAATAATTCAGATTTTTATGGGTCTATCAAAATCTTTGACATCACTTATGTTTGGGTCTAACCAGACCTGCGGTGTCACATCAGGTCGTCTGGCTAATTAAAAGCAGCTATGATGTAGAGAAACCTTTTTTTTTTAAATGCCACACTTGATCAGATACTTAAGAAACCCCATTTATTTTCTTTCTGCTTTTCCTTTCTTTTATTTCAACAAATCCCTCTAGGTGTATGCGTGTGCAGGTGTGTATACTGGTGTGTATGAGAGTATGTGTGTTCCTTTTGATGGATTGCTTGTCAGAAGGCACTAGGAGCGCTTCCTATGGCTGACTGAAACATTTACTCACCAGTCACGTTTGCTGGGTTTGGTCTTACCTTTCAGAAGCTCTCAGCAAATATGTTAACCCTTCTCAACCAGGCTATTTTGTCTGAGGCCAAAGGTTTGGTTTGTCTGATCCCCTGGCTCGTACTTCCAGTCATGGTGTAGATGAAGCCATCATTGCATCATTGCATTGCATCCTCACTGTTCTGTGTGCACAGTGATAGTTATACGTCAACTTTGATGGTCCCATCATGCTTACAGGAAGTCAGGCACAGTGTTAGCTCATTCCTCACCTTCACACCATAGACAAAGACACGTACAAACTTCCACCTGTTCAGTGCAGCCGTTTATCACCTATCATTTCCTCTTCTTCCCACTTTTTCTGATGAGGGGGAGCAGACTTGGCTGGCATGCTATGTGATGATCACAATCACTTCGATGTGTCATTTATTCTCCTGAGTGCTTCAATACTTATCTCACTCTAGACACAGCCAAAAATGGAGCTGGAATACACCCAGTACGCGAAGCCAACTGGAAGGACAGACATATTCCCTTTGACCACATTTATGGCATGGCTTATGATATTTTCACTTTCCAAAAAACTAAATTAATTAATTAATAAAATGATAATACATTTAAAAAATGCCATTTAAAATGTGTTTTCTGTTTTAATATATTTAAAAATGTAATTTATTCCTGTAATGTAAAGATGAATTTTTAGCAGCCATTATTTCAGTGTCACATGATCCTTTAGAAATCATATAATATCAATATAATATGCTGATATATATATATATATATATATATATATATATATATATATATATATATATATATATATATATATATATATATATATATATATTATTATTATTATTTATTTATTTATTTATTTATTTATTTATTTTCATGATTCTTATTAATTAAAATAATTTTAAGTTCAAAAGGACAGCATTTGTTTATTTGATAGTAAAAAAATGTATTTACTGTCACTTTGATCAGTTTAATGCATTCTTGCTGACTAAAAGTATTTCTGCATAGTGCAGCAATATCATAAATTGCCCCGTTTCCATCGCAGGAACTTTACCCAGGAACTAGGGACTTTGGCCTGGTACTCGGTGTGTTTCCACCTCAGGAACTAAATAAAGTTCCGGGTAAAAAAATGCCCCTCAGAAAGTCCCTGCTGGCGAGGTGGTACTTTTTCAAAGTTCCGGAACTTTCGGGGGCGGGACTTGGGCGCTAAACATCTTGATTGGTTGAGTTCAACCACCATTTATTCGGATCAACATTTTCAAAATATTACTGTTATTGTGTCATGAAATGTAATTTTAAAAGTATTTCAGGCGAAAATGTAGTTGTTTAGAACTCAAATCTGTGGTTTATTTATAAAGACAGCGCCTATTTAAAAATGTGTTTCGCCGATCTCAGAGACGGTGAGCTCCACGCGATCAGCGGGAGCTCAGTGATCATGTATCCGCCGAGAAGCAGCCTCACCTCGGCTAGACCTTCTGATAGGTGCCGCTGGCTCTGATGTCACTTTAGTGGTTAAACATGAAATATAATTCGTTTTGGGTAAATCTAACAGGTTATCTTTGGTCTGTATTCAATTTATCTATATGTTAAAATGAAAATAAAAAAGGCGAATCTATACAGTCGTGGCCAAAAGTTCTGAGAATTACATAAATATTAGTTTTCAAAAAGTTTGCTGCTAAACTGCTTTTAGATCTTTGTTTCAGTTGTTTCTGTGATTTACTGCAATATAATTACAAGCACTTCATACATTTCAAAAGCTTTTATCGACAATTACATGACATTTATGCAAAGAGTCAGTATTTGCAGTGTTGGCCCTTCTTTTTCAGGACCTCTGCAATTGAACTGGGCATGCTCTCAATCAACTTCTGGGCCAAATCCTGACTGATAGCAACCCATTCTTTCATAATCACTTCTTGGAGTTTGTCAGAATTAGTTGGTTTTTGTTTGTCCACCCGCCTCTTGAGGATTGACCAAAAGTTCTCAATGGGATTAAGATCTGGGGAGTTTCCAGGCCATGGACCCAAAATTTCAACATTCTGGTCCCCGAGCCACTTAGTTAACACTTTTGCCTTATGGCACGGTGCTCCATCGTGCTGGAAAATGCATTGTTCTTCACCAAACTGTTGTTGATTTGTTGGAAGAAGTTGCTGTTGGAGGTTGTTTTTGTACCATTCTTTATTCATGGCTGTTTTTGGGCAGAATTGTGAGTAAGCCCACTCCCTTGGATGAGAAGCAACCCCACACATGACTGGTGTCAGGATGCTTTACTGTTCGTATGACACAGGACTGATGGTAGCGCTCACCTTTTCTTCTCCGGACAAGCCTTTTTCCAGATGCCCCAAACAATCGGAAAGGGGCTTCATCAGAGAATACGACTTTGCCCCAGTCCACAGCCGTCCATTCACTATACTTTCTGCAGAAGATCAATCTGTCCCTGATGTTTTTTTTGGAGAGAAGTGGCTTCTTTGCTGCCCTTCTTGACACCAGGCCATCTTCCAAAAGTCTTGGCCTCACTTTGCGTGCAGATGCGCTCACACCTGCCTGCTACCATTCCTGAGTAGGCATGAATCTGCATGAATCCTCTTTAGGAGACGATCCTGGCGCTTGCTGGACTTTCTTGGACGCCCTGAAGCCTTCTTTACAAGAATTGAACCTCTTTCCTTGAAGTTCTTGATGGTCCTATAAATTGTTGATTTAGGTGCAATCTTAGTAGCCACAATATCCTTGCCTGTGAAGCCATTTTTATGCAACACAATGATGGCTGCACACGTTTCTTTGCAGGTCACCATGGTTAACAATGGAAGAACAATGATTTCAAGCATCACCCTCCTTTTAACATGTCAAGTCTGCCATTCTAACCCAATCAGCCTGACATAATGATCTCCAGCCTTGTGCTCGTCAACATTCTCACCTGAGTTAACAAGACAATTACTGAAATGATCTCAGCAGGTTCTTTAATGACAGCAATGAAATGCAGTGGAAAGTTTTTTTTTGGGATTAAGTTAATTTGCATGGCAAAGAAGGACTATGCAATTCATCTGATCACTCTTCATAACATTCTGGAGTATATGCAAATTGCTATTATAAAAACTTAAGCAGCAACTTTTCCAATTTCCAATGTTTATGTAATTCTCAAAACTTTTGGCCACGACTGTATAATATTTCGTTTCATTGTAATGGCTGTATATACACATATCCCTGAACTAAGTACATTTCTGCAGCTGTTCTTATGTTAAAATGAAAACGAAAGGAGGCAGTGGTATTTGATATCCTATTTCTTTTTATTGTAAATATACAGAGAGGAAAATTGCAGTAGCCATGGTCAGCTGAGTTCAAGCAGCATGTATTTGGATCATTTTCAAAATATTAGTGTTATTGTGTCATGAAATGTAATTTTAAAAGTATTTCAGGCGAGAATGTAGTTTGTTTCGGGTAATTTCGGTGGAAATGCAGCAAATGTGGTCAAGGTATACAGAGACATATAGCTATTAGAAAAAAATTTGAAGTGTATTTACTTTTTAGAACGTTTTTTACTTTCCTTTCTGTCATTTACTTTTTGAAACAGTCATAATAAAACAGAAGAGAGCAGGCAGATCTTTTGTGGCGATATTTCATGGATTGACAAATGTTTGATTGATGCCACTGTTCTGACATACCCCATGTCTCACTTGTTATACATTTCCATTGCGACTAGTCAAACTTATTTTTTTATTTGACTTGTTTATTACAAACAGTGCATGGATCATGAAAGAAAAGATATACCCACACATTGTCCTCTTGACTTATTGTTCCTCTCAGTGTAACATATAGCTTTTGTATATAAAACATATAACTCTTGTTTCAGTTAGTTAGGGACAGTTAAGTATGTGAAGTGTAGCAATTTGTCTAGAATTTACTTGACAGCATCATCCACAAATCCTGCACACATTTCCTAAGAACTAATTAAAATGAATCAATGACATGCCACTTCAAAAATGGCGGCATGTCAAAGCCATCAGCAGCAAGCAAAGGACACTCTTAATTGTGTTGTTCCTGTGGTTCTTGTAAACAGCTCGTCAAGGACGCCACTCAAGCATCCATGTTACACAAGTGCTTTTTTCCCTCTCTGCCTCAAATGCCTTTCACAAACACATACTTTACAACCCTTGCCACCCTGCTGCCACATTAACTCACCCCAGGCTGGTAGCATGTTGTGTTAAGTGTTGGTTGTCTTGCTGTCTCATCAGAGGCTATTAATTGTGACACCAAAGTGATGGTCTCTTATACTACATCAGCCTGAGGCTACTTTTCCTTGTGGGAGCAGATTTCAAAACATTGACAGCCAAAGGAGAGTCTCTCATGTCTTCCTCTCTGGCCATTTAAGCAAATGGTCATTCACTTAGCTGCCATATGATAAACAGTATGCAGTATTTCACCTTCACAAAATCCAGTGTTTTGAGAGGGAATGTGAATAAACAGCCAGTATGAGGACAGATCAGGACCAAACTTAGAATTGTAACAGTTTCCTACTTCAGTGTGTTACAAACATAATTTTGGTGTCTTTAGAAAGAA